>NC_091857.1:0-171065 GCF_037783145.1 Equus przewalskii | reverse complement strand
GATGCAGTGTCTTCTGATGGTGGATGCGGTGTATCAGAAGCGGGATGCAGTGCCCACTGAAGGTGGATGCAGTGCCCCCGGCGGTGGATGGATTGCCCCATGGATGTGGATGCAGTCTTCTCCTGAAGGTGTATGCAGTGCCCATGCAGTGGATGCAGTGTCACACCAGGTGGATGCACTGTCCCAGAACGTGCATGCAGTTTTTCCTGAAGGTGGATGCAGAGTGCCAAAGATGAGTGCAGTGCCTTCTGAAGGTGGAAGCAGTGCCCATGCAGTGGATGCAGTGTCCCTGAAGGTGGATGCAGTGGACCCCACAATGAATGCAGTACCTTCAGAAGGGGGATGCAGTGCCCCCGCAGGTGGCTGCAGTGTCTATAATGATGGATTTATTGTCCCTGACATGGAGGCAGTGTCCCAGAGGATGACTGCAGTGCTGAGGATGGTGGACGGAGTGTCCCCTGATGTGGAAGCAGTCTCCCCTGAAGGTGGATGCAGTGGGCCCAAAGATGAATGCAGTTCCTTCTGAAGTTGTATGCAATGTCCCTGCAGTGGATGCAGCACCCCTGCAGTGTACCAGCAGGTGGCTGCAGCATCACGGATGTGGATTCAGTGTACTTGAATGTGGATGCAGTGTCCCTGAAGGTGGATAGAGTGTCCTTGAGGAGGATGCAGTATCCCAGAAGGTGGATGAAGTCCCTTCTGATGGTCAAGGCAGTGTACTTGAAGGTGGATGCAGTGATCCTGCAGTGATTGCAGTGAGCGGCAGTGCCACTTCAGCTGGATGCAATGTTCCTGCCGTGGTTGCAGTGCCCCCTGCAGTGTCCATGAATGTGGATGCAGTGCCCATGCAGTGGATGCAGTGTCCCAGAAGTTGGATCTAGTGCCCCCAAGGGTGGACGCAGTGCCCCCAAAGATGAATGCAGTACCTGCTGAAGGAGGATGCAGTGTGTGTGAATGTGGATGCAACGTCCCAGAGGACGATGCAGTGTCCCTGAAGTTGGATGTAGTGGGCACAAATATGGATGCAGTACCTTCTGACGGTGGATGCAGTGCCAGCGCATTGCATTCAGTGTTCCTGAAGGTGGATGCAGTGCCCCTCGACGTTGGATGCAGTGCACGCAAAAATGAAACCAGTACCTTCTGAAGGTGGATGCACTGACCTTGAAGTGGATGCAGTGTCTCTGAAAGTGGATGCAGTGTTCGTGAAGTTTTATGCAGTGCCCTGCAATGGAGGCAGTGTCCATGAAGGTGGGAGCAGTGCCCCCAGGTGGATGCAGTGTCAAAGCAGGTGGATGCATTGCCTTCAGATGGTGGACGCAGTGTATCAGAAGCGGGATGCAGAGCCCACTGAAGGTGGTTGCAGTGACCCGGCGGTGGATGGATTGCCCCATGGATGTGGATGCAGTCTTCTCCTGAAGGTGTATGCAGTGCCCATGCAGTGGATGCAGTGTCCCACAGGTGGATGCACTGTCCCAGAAGGTGCATGAAGCTCTTCCTGAAGCTGGATGCAGAGGGCATAGATGAATGCAGTGCCTTCTGAAGGTGGAGGCAGTGCCCATGCAGTGGATGCAGTGTCCCTGAAGGTGGATGCAGTGGACCCCACAATGAATGCAGTACCTTCCAAAGGGGGATGAAGTGTCCCCGCAGGTGGATACAGTGTCTATGATGATGGATGCACTGTCCATGACATGGATGCAGGGTCCCAGAGGGTGAATGCAGTGCTGCTGATGGTGGATGGAGTGTCCCCAGATGTGGAAACAGTCTCCCCTGAAGTTGGATGTGGTGGGCCCAAAGATGAATGCAGTTCCTTCTGAAGTTGTATGCAATGTCCCTGCAGTGGATGCAGCGCCCCTGGAGTGTACCAGCAGGTGGCTGCAGCATCATGGATGTGGATTCAGTGTCCATGAAGGTGGATGCAGTGCCCATGCAGTTGTTGCAGGGGCCATGCAGTAGTCCTGAATGTGGATGCTGAACCCCTGCAGTGGATGCAGTGTCCGTGAAGGTGGATAGAGTTTCCTTCAGGTGGTTGCTGTGTCCCAGAAGGAGGATGCAGTACCTTCAGACGATCAAGGCAGTGTACGTGAAGGTGGATGCAGTGTCCCTGCAGTGGATGCATCGCCTCTGTGGTGGACCTGGAGGTGGATGCAGCATCACTGATGTGGATTAAGTGTCCTTGAAGGTGGATGCACTGTCACTGACATAGATGCAGTGTCCCAGAAGGTGGATGCAGTATGTTGTGACCTAGGATGTAGTGTCCATGTAGGTGGCTGCAGTGATAATGCAGTGATTGCCGTGCCCCTGCAGTGCCACTTCAGCTGCATGCACTGTCCCTGCAGTTTTTGCAGTGCCCCTGCAGTGTCCCTGAATGTGGATGCAGCACCCACGCACTGGATGCAGTGTCCCAGACGTTGGATGTAGTGCCCCCAGGGTGGATGCAGTGCCCCCAAAGATGAATGGAATACCGGCTTAAGGAGGATGCAGTGCCTGTGAATGTGGATGCATCATCCCTGAGGTCGATGCAGTGCTCCTGAAGTTGGATGCGGTGGGCACAAATATGAATGCAGTACCTTCTGAAGGTGGATGCAGTACCGGCGCATTGCATTCAATGTTCCTGAAGGTGAATGCAGTGCCCCTCGACGTTGGATGCAGTGCACGCGAAAATGAAAGCAGTACCTTCTGAAGGTGGAGGCAGTGACCTTAAGTGGACGCAGTGTCCCTGAAAGTGGATGTAGTGTTTGTGAAGTAGTATGCAGTGCCCTGTAGGGGAAGCAGTGTCCATGAAGGTGGGAGCAGTGCCTCCAAGGTGGATGCAGTGTCAAAGAAGGTGGATGCAGTGCCTTCTGATGATGGATGCGGTGTACCAGAAGCAGGATGCAGTGCCAATGCAGTGGATGAAGTGAAACTTCAGTGATTGCAGTGTGCCTGCAGTGCCACTTCAGCTGGATGCAGTGTAGCTGCAGTGGTTGCAGAGCCCCCTGCCATGTCCCTGAATGTGGATGCAGTGCCCATGCAGTGTCTGCAGCATGACTCAAGGTGGATGCAGTATGTTGTGAAGTAGGATTCAGTGCCCATGAAGGACCATGCAGTGATCCTGCAGTCATTACAGTGCACCTGCAGTGCCATGTCGTCTGGATGTAGTGTCCCTGCAGTCGTTTCAGTGCACCTGCATTGTCCCTGAATGTGGATGGAGTGCCCATGCAGTGGATGCAGTGTCCCACAAGGTGCATGCAGTATGTTGTGACGGAGGATGCAGTGCCCTTGAGGGTGGATGCAGTGATCTGGCAGTGGTTGCAGTGCACCCTGCTGTGTCCCTGAATTTGGATGCTGTGATCATGTAGTGGATGCAGTGATCCTGCAGTGATTGCAGTGCGCCTGCATTTCCACATCAGCTGGAAGCAGTGTCCCTGCAGAGGTTGCAGTGCCGCCTTCTGTGTCCCTGAAGGTGAATGCAGTGCCCATGCAGTGGATGCAGTGTATGTAAAGGTTTGTCGACGAAAATAATCTATAGCCAATCTATAAATGAAAATTTGGGTGAGTTTATTCTGAGCTTAAATCTGAGGATTATAAGCCGGGAGAGTCTTGCCACAAAGGAACAGAGCTCTCCAAAGAGGTGGGCGGTTATACAGGGTTGTTATATACCCTCAAAGAGGATGTTTCACATATGATTGGAATGTCCCTTTTACAACAGTCACTAGACTACTCTGTCAGCACAGCGATTGATGGAAATAGCAGGTAGTTCTTCTGTCTTGGTGAACACAGCAAGTTGGCAGTCTGTTGTCTCCAGCTGGGTGGTCACAGGTGAGCTGGGAGTTGAGCGCAGCAATCGGTTCCTAGCCTAAGGAAAAATGCTAATGTCGGGGGGAAGTTGCATCTTTATCTCAAGGGCCTTTGTTCTGGCCATCGGAAATGTCTAAGCAGATATGCAATGCATGCTCAATAGCCAGTCAGGCCCTTTTGGAGGAAAAAAAAAGTCAGGCCGAATTAGGTTTATACCAAATGGCTTCCTCATATACTCCAATATATCCTATTGCTTGCCATTTTTATTTTTCATTTCCCCCTTTTGATCTCTAATCTTTCGATAGAAAGCATTTATGATCAAATATTGTCCCTCGGTGCCAGGGTGGTTGCTGCCTGCTCTGGGTCCATCATGTCCCTCGGTGCTAGGCTTTTATCTTATTTGTTTGCCTAGTCATCCACGTTGCGGGGAAATAGTGGACAAGCATGGAAGTATATTTATTAACAGAGGAAGCATTTCATATGTTATGTAATTAATTTAGATTGTTGCACAAACATTGCATATGCACTTTTCTATGACACCTTGCCTTTACATTGTATATGATTATAAAATAAGTACAGTAATGATAAGAACAGCATTTTTGAAAGGATTAATCTGAAATGAATTCTTAGTCATAGTCCGTATCAGAAAAGGAAATTTGTCCAGGGTTATAAGACAGACTGACCATCTCAAGCTGTCGAGCAATCATTACTTTAGTTTGTATGCTACTCTTACATCACTGAGTAAAGAAAACAACAATTAGTTTGAATATTATGACCAGTACAAGGATTCCAATAAGTAATAGAAATAGGAATTCCAATCCAGATTGAAAAAGAGAACAGGTACTGAAAGGGAACCAATGAAACAAATCAAACTAGGTGCAGGATCGCATAAGGCATCCACCTGCTTCTCCATGTGCTTTAGCAGAGATGACACATTGGAAGATTCATCAGGTATAAAAACACAGCATTCAGTTTGAATGATTGCACACGTGCCACCTTGGGATGCTGTAAGAATATCTAAGTCCATTCTATTTTGAAGGACAGCCTTTCGCATTAAAGTCATTTCAGTATTTAATAAGGCTATTCCTGCTTGACTATCATTAAGGGCTTGTTGAGTAAATTTAGTCAGAGCTTCTATATGTAATAATGACATCTTTTAGCTCCAAAGAAGGAGCAAATATAGTTGCAAATATAGCCATACCAGTGGAGCACTGAACAAGCCCATCTGGCCTTAAAGAGAGGGAGATCGGCAACAGGTTTTAACTCAGCCTGACTCCTTCCCTGCTTTTAAAGGAAACTCAGGGTGAAGTGTTTTAGCCATCCAGGCAGTAGCAAAGGCCAAAGATTTGTTCCACATAACCATTGAGTTCCATTAGGAGTCACTCGATAAATTCCTGGCCTTAGCAAGACCAGTCTGTTCCAAATTAGTCACTTTAAGTATGATAGCATTCCAAAAAATTATAAAATAGGTGTACAGTTTAAGCATAACAAAGGTTTAAATGAGGAGATATAAGGTTGGGAATACAGGCCTGGTTCGGAGTCTTGGGACAGCTGTCTTCAACAGATGTCGTCTTCTTCTCCTCGTGGTATTGTCCTTTCCAACAGGGCTGCAAATAGTCTTATTTGATGTCTCTTTCAATAAATAAATTCTTCAGGTTACAGTCCATGATCCTTAAGTTCTGGGACTTCTCTGTGAAAGAATCAGCTACAAATCTTTCATTTCTTTTAAGCACCACAATAAGACCATGAAAACAATGTAATACATCCCTTAAGCAAAGCTGGTTCATATATTTCTTCCTTTAATCGCATAGGCTGTTGTATTATTTAAAAAGGAGACAACCGATGTTTACAAAAAGCATAGATCTAAGATTAAAGAGCACTAGCATAAGAGCTTTTGGCCGTGAGAGAGTATATGCTTCTGAAAGCTTGCCAAGTAAGTTCTAGTTGTGCCATTAGTTTTAGCAGTCCTGAGGATCGATGATGGTAAGCACAGTAGAAATTCTGCAATATTGGCCAAACATTACAAATAGATTTGAGTTCCCCCAGTCACTGTGTAACTCGGGAGGAATTCCTCAAACAGGAATTTATTCTTTTCGATAATAATTTACCTAAAGCCATCGCTATTCTGCAAGGAAAGGCCTCAAAACAATGTGAGAACATACAGATCATTACAAGATATGTTTATTCTTGAGATGGTGGCATTTGGACAAAGTCCAATTGTCATACATCAAAGGGTCCCTTAGGAAGGGAAAGTGGCCTTGTGACCCATGGAGTGGGTTTCTTATTGGGCCTGAACCACATCTGTGAGGGGGTGTCAAAAATTCCCCCTTTTGACCACCATATCTGTTGCTCTTGTTCCGTGGCAATTTCTTGAGCCTGTAGAAGGAAATCTTTTACTGGGTTAGCAGAGTTAATAGAAAGTAGCAGGCATTCTTGAGACTAGACAGTGTAACATCCTCACTTATCATTTAAGTAAGACTCATTTGTAAACCAAATTAAACAATAGAATGCAGTCGTGGTCTTCTCTCCCTTGTGATGTTGGAAGCAAGGTAGCAGGGTTAATGGTTGGAGGAAATTATAAACTAGTTCCTGCGTCCAAGGGGCAGGCAGTCAAGAAGACTTCTAGATGTCAGAGTCAAAGCATCTTTTTGTAGCATGAAAAGTCTCTGATGATGTCATCAGGCATTCAGGTATCTTTTTGAGTGGCTTACAGCTTAGACAGCAAGAGACAGGAATCTCTCTTAAGTTTCTAGCAAGTTGTTCAGCTTCAGTTTGCAAGGTTTCAGGAAAAACAGCATGTTCAATTCTCAATGATTCCAAATGAAAATGAGGTAAAAATTGAAAACATTAGTTTGGAGGTTTGTAACCAGATATTTCAGTAGAAGAATTCAGGATCCAGTCCACCTCACAGGTAGAAAAAACCTCAAAGACAATGAACAGAACTAGGATCTAATATCCACAAATGCGTATTATACTTTTTAACTGAAACAATTCTTCTCTCTAAAATCACCCTCATTTTTACCAAAGATAGTCAAGTTAAGACTAATTGGTTTGTCAAAATAAGTTTAGTTTCAAGAAACTTGGCCTGATTATTTACATAAGTGCAGCAAGAATAGCAATTGATCATATAGGCTCTTAAATCTGCTTTGGTGGAATTTTTTATGAGGAATCTCAGATTGAACTTTAAAGACTTCTTGAGGCCAGAAAAGCCAAGCCAAGGATTTGTGCCATCAGGCCTTGCCTGCAATACCTTAGATTTTGGTGACTTTCTCTCCTTTCTTGAGATTCCCCAAAATTTTTCGAGGTTCATCGCACCTGCTAGATAAGCAAGCTTCCTTACTTACCAGGTAAGATTGCTGTAATCTCTCTCTGTAAAGCAAGGTACCAGGCCCATATTTCCAAGTGGCTTTATTTCCAGAAAGTCAACCTTATTCCTCAAAGGCAGTATTGTCATATCTGAGTCTGTATCTTTCTCTCAAACATGACATTCCAGTCAAAGTTTTGGTAGGATAACAAATGTGTCCTGTTACAAGGAGAACAGATTCTTATTGAACTTATGCAAATAACTATATTGCCATGAAATAACCATACTCACTCACAAAGGGTTTCCAAATTCTGGAGGGATCAGGTAGGGAGAAAAAGACAAATGTTTCAGTTTTGCTCACAAAGGTATAATTTCACTGATTGCTATAAGACATGGTTAGCATAAGAGAAAAGATTTCCTTAAATCTGAGAAAACAAAACAACACATCAAAAACAATATTTCAAACAAAAGTCGTAAAAAAATTATAATTATCCTCAGCTCATTCAGTCCTGTATAACCGGTTCTTGATCTTAATCTCTGTTAGCAGTTTTGTTTTTTAACATTATAACTCATTTGCTTAATTGGATTTACTTTAATCTCAGTCTATGTGACCAGGCATAAATCTCCTTTCAGAATTTCTCCTTCACAAACCTTCTACAACTTTCTTTTTGCCTTCAGAATTTGTCCCATGCTTTCTTTCTTCCCTTCTAGTACATTAGGACAAATTTATCTTTCTTAACCAACCAAACAAAAATATTTCCATTCTTTATACCTTCTTTACTGAAAACTTACATTTTAACTTTCCTTGAATGCAGAGCTGTTTTCCTTATTAATTTCCAATAGCGTTAATTAGAACTTTTAACCATTAACAGACCCTGGTAAACACTAAAAGGTAAGCAATTACAAATTGTCTTTCATATCAGCATTCTAAACACTTCATAATTTCTAGGAGCACATCACTTTACAGTAAAAGACCCAAAGATTTTTATCATCTCTGCAATAAAAAACAAAAGCAGATAAACTTAGATGTTTAGCAACGTTTGTTCTATCCAATCCAAAAATTACCCAGATACTCAGATTTTTATCATTTATCTTAACTTGTCAATACTGCAGGTTGTTACCAAAAAGAATTTCGAAGGTGTTTTATTTTTCCAGGTATACAGACCATAAAACAGTCATTGTACCCACTCTTATCTATTTAAACCGTTTGTTTCCAAGACTTATGTTCAGATTACCTACGAAAACCTCGTGAGACATTAGACAAAACTGGTCCTCATTTAAAGCTATTATTTTGCTAACGAATTTCTAACAGACAACATGAACTTATTTGACTAGTAAACCCAGGCTGCATGCCTGCATCGTATGCAAATACCGACAACTCTGACAAGACTATTTTCAATCAAACCAACAAACTTAAACAAGCTTTCATTTACCAAAGGTTAATTCACAAGACGTTAACTTTGAAAGATACTGGGTTAATTTCTACTACATTTAGAATTTATGTAAGCACTTACTTTAAGCCAAAACTCTTGATTTCTCAGAAACTGGGTTTTAACTCAAATTACATTCCAGGTTGATCTACCTGTCCAACTGCATCACAAAGGGCACAGAGAAACCCAAGTTTTCGATTTTACAGAAGGTCCAGGTTCTGGTCAGGTCCAGCCTGAACTTAACCTCGACTTGGTGACAACAGAAGAGATGATGAGCAAAACAGACAAAGAAAAGAAGAGATGAGATCAGACCTCGCCCTCATGGCCTCTTCCAGAGGGTTATCAAGATGAGAGTCACACAACACTTCCCATGCTGGGCACACAACCCCAGCAGGACAGTTCACAGAATAAATCACAGGTCTCCTACCCTTATAACTGACTCAGTAGGTGACTAAAATACTCAATGAGTCAACTGTCAAGAGAGGGCACCCCACTTAGGGTTGCTGGGGTGATCAGGCCCAGAAACCCAAATCTGGGGCTCCCAGGGGTGGAGCCTTTGACTCTTTAAAGATTTCTTTGTTTCCCGGTTGCAAAGCTCAAAAGGAGGCGAAAATGGCCATTGTAACTCTAAGAGAGATGAAGACATTTGGGTTAGTTCTATTCAGAAAATTTTTTTGTAAGCGCTTACTTTAAGTCAATGGAACAGAGCTCTTTAGAAAAGAAGAAGGAGATGAGCTCTGAGATTCCAAAGGCAGCTGCAGAGGAGATGGAAGGGATAAGTGGGCTGGGACAGTTTCTGACTTCTTATCCCTTTTTTTAATTCAGATACAGTCTCTGCCAATTTACGGTTAGTCTCCTGTAAAGAATTCACTTTATCATTATTACGTTTTGAAGCCTCTAAATGCCAATCATAATAAGCTTCCCATTCTTTTGCTTTAGTTTTAGAGCCGGCTCTTTCTGCTTGTGCACGCAAATACAGTAGCTTTGAGATATCGAACGTCCCCCACTTTGGCCACTTAAGTCATTCTTAGTTAATCCTTCCCATTTTGTTAGATACTTGCAAGCATTGTTTCCATACAAGAAACCAGCTGGAGTTCCATTGGGAGGTCGTCCATCCGGGAGCTGGCTGGCTTTAAAAAGCACGGTTTTCCCATTTTCTTTTTGCTTGTCTGGTTTTTTTTTATTTTAAATAAAGTCTGAACAACTTCTAAGGACAATGTAGTGGGTCAGAAGTGTGCTGCTTGTGAGTGTTACTCCCTATAGAAAGGTCGTAAACACTCTCTTACGTGCCTTGGTTTTTCCTCCGTGGTCTAAAACCACCATGGGGCTCGGAAGCACGGGTGACCAGCCCTTATGTGCGCGTCCCCGGAGGAGCCTGTAATTAATTACGGTGAATAAGAGTGGAGTTCCCTATGGGACCACTGCACGTCGTGAGGATTGATCCTCTGACGCTCCCACTGAGGTCCTTAGTCACCTAAGGGCACCTTTTGGTAAAGGCCGGGAGGAGCAAGTTTCCCTTTTCTTCGGAGCTGAACACAGTCTCTCATTTCTCTATCAGGCAGTTTGTTCAGACTCTATAAACGCAATTCTTTCCAATTCAAAGCCAAATTAAAAGGACAACCAACCCAGCTCACTCCAAGCTCCTCTAAGCCCCTGCAGCTTAGGAATTCTTTCTAGATTTTTCTCCACCTAGGAACTGTACCAGTACCCCTAAAAACCTCTAATCTTAAGACCTTATCCAGCTCATATAAACTCTTGAACCGTCAACTTAAAATAAGGAGGTCTGGGTTTCAGGAGAACTCACCAAGGTCACCTGAAGAATGCAGTGATCCCAGAGGTACAATGGGCCCTTATTGGTACCGAATGCCGGTTCAGTGTAGATTCCAGGTGGTCTCCGGTGGGTTTCTCTGAAATCCTGCGGCGTCTATGTCAAGAACTGTCGACGAAAATAATCCATAACCAATCTATAAATGAAAATTTGGGTGAGGTTATTCTGAGCTTAAATCTGATGATTATAACCCGGGAGAGTCTTTCCACAAAGGAACAGAGCACTCCAAAGAGGTGGGGGGTATACAGGGTCGTTATATACCCTCAAAGAGGATGTTTCACATATGATTGGAATGTCCCTTTTACAAGTCTCTAGACTACTCTGTCGGCACAGCGATTGATGGAAATAGCAGGTAGGACTACTCTTGGTGAACACAGCAGAGTGGAAGTCTGTTGTCTCCAGCTGGGTGGTCACAGGTGAGCTGGGAGGTGAGTGCAGCAATCAGTTCCTAGCCTAAGGAAAAAATGCTAATGTCGGGGGGAAGTTGCATCTTTATCTCAAGGGCCTTTGTTCTGGCCATAGGAAATGTCTAAGCAGATATGCAATGCATGCTCTATAGCCAGTCAGGCCCTTTTGGAGGAAAAAAAAGAAGTCAGGCCGAATTAGGTTTATACCAAATGGCTTCCTCATATACTCCAATATATCCTATTGCTTGCCACTTTTATTTGTCAGGTTTATGCAGTATGTTGTGACGGAGGATGCTGTGCCCATGCAGGTGGATGCAGTGTCCCTGCAGTGGTTGCAGTGTCCCCGCCATAGTCCTGGAATGTGGATGCAGTGGTCAAGCAGTGGATGCAGTGTCCCACAATGTGCATGCAGTATGCTGTGATGGAGGATGCAGTGCCCATGAAGGTGGATGCAGTGATCCAGCAGTGGTTGAAAAGCACCCTGCTGTGTCCCTGAATGTGGATGATGTGAACATGCATTGCATGCAGTGTCCCACAAGGTGCATCCAGTATGTTGTGACAGAGGATGCAGTGCCCACAAAGGTGGATGCAGTGAGCCAGCAGTGATTGCAGTGCACCTGCAGTGCCACTTCAGCAGGATGCAGTGTAGCCACAGTGGTTGAAGAGCCAACTGCAGTGTCCATGAACATGGATGCAGTGCTCATACAGTGGATGCAGTGTCCCACAATGTGGAGGCATTGTGGTGTGTTGTAGTATGCAGTGCCAATGAAGGTGAATGCAGTGATCCTGCAGTGATAGCAGTGCAACTGCAGTGCCACTTCAGTGGGATGCAGTGTTGCTGCAGTGGTTGACGTGACCCATGCAATGTCCCTGAATGTGGATGCAGTGCCCATTCAGTGTCTGCAGGGTGACACAAGGTGGATGTAGTAGGTTGTGAAGTAGGATTCAGTGCCCGTGAAGGACGATGCAGTGATCCTTCAGTAACTGCAGTGCACCTGCAGTGCTACTTCATCTGTATGCCTTGTCCCTGGAGTGGTTGCAGTGCCCTCTGCATTGTCCCTGAATTTGGATGCAGTGCTCATGCAGTGGATGAAGTGTCCCACAAGGTAGATGCCTTATGTTGTGATGGAGGATTGAGTGATTATGAAGGAGGATCCAGTGATCCTGGAGTCACAGCAGTGCACTGCAGTGCCACTTCAGCTGTCTGCAGTGTTGCTGCAGTGGTTGCAGTGCTCCATTCTGTGTCCCTGAATGTGGATGCAGTGCTCAAGCAGTGGATGCAGTGTCCCACAAGGTGGATGCAGTATGTTATGACGGATGATGCAGTTCTCATGAAGGTGGATGCAGTGTCCCTGCAGTGGTTGCAGTGCCCCCGCATTGTCTGGGAATGTGGATGCAGTAGTCAGGCAGTGGATGCAGTGTCCCACAAGGTGGAGGCAGTATGTTGTGATGGAGGATGCAGGGCCCATGAAGGTGGATGCAGTGATGCTGCAGTGGTTGCAACGCCCCCTACAGTTTCCTGAATGTGGATGCAGTGCCCATGCAGTAGTTGCAGTTTCCCACAAGGTGGATGTCCTATGTTGTGATGGAAGCTGCAGTGCCCACGAAGGTGGATGTAGTGAGCCAGTGCTGAATGCAGTGCGCCTGCAGTGCGACTTCAGCTGGATGCAGTGTAGCTGCAGTGGTTGCAGAGCCCCCTGCCATGTCCATGAATGTGGATGGAATGCCCATGCAGTGTCTGCATTGTGAACCAAGGTGGATGCAGTATGCTGTGAAGTAGGATTCAGTTCCCATGAAGGACGATGCAGTGATCCTGCAGTCATTGCAGTGTCCCTGCAATGCCACTTCATCTGGATGCAGTGTCCCTGCAGTGATTGCAGTGCCCTCTTCATTGTCCCTGAATGTGGATGCAGTGCCCATACAGTGGATGAAGTTTCCAACAAGGTGCATGCAGTATGTTGTGACAGAGGATGCAGTGCCCATGAGGGTGGATGCAGTGATCTGGCAGGGGTTGCAGTGCACCCTGCTGTGTCCCTGAATGTTGATCTGTGAAAATGCAGTGGATGCAGTGATCCTGCAGTGATTGCAGTGCGCCTGCATTTCCACATCAGCTGGAAGCAGTGTCCTTTCAGGGGTTGCAGTGCCGCCTTCTGTGTCGCTGAAGGTGAATGCAGTGCCCATGCAGAGGATGCAGTGTACCTATAGGTTTATGCAGTATGTTGTGACGGAGGAGGCAGTGCCCATGAAGCGGGATGCAGTGTCCCTCCAGTGGTTGCAGTGCCCCTGGCATTATCCTGAAATATTGATTCAGTGCCTAGGCAGTGGAAGCAGTGAATCTGCAGTGATTGCAGTGTGCATGCAGTGCCACTTCAGCTGGATGCAGCGGTTGTAGAGCCCCCTGCCATGTCCCTGAATGTGGATGCTGTGCCCATGCAGTGTCTGCAGTGTGACTCAAGGTGGATGCATCATGATGTGTTGGAGGATTCAGTGAGCATGAAGGAGGATGCAGTGATACTGCACTCATTGCAGTGAACTTCCAGTGCCACTTCAGCTGGCTGCAGTGTCCCTGCAGTGGTTGTAGTGCCCTGTTATTTGTCCCTCAATGTGGATGCAGTACCCATGCAGTGGATGCAGAGTACCAAAAGTTGGTCCGTATGTTGTGACAGAGGATGCAGAGCCCTGGATTTGGATGCAGTGAGCTGGCTGGGATTGCAGTATGCCTTCAGTTCCACTTCAGCTGGATGCAGTGTCCCTGCAGTGGTTGCAATGCCCCTTGCATTATCCTGCAATGTGCATGCAGTGCTCATGCAGTGGATGCAGTGTCCCACATTGTAGAGGCATTGTGATGTGTTGTAGTATGCAGTGCCGATGAAAGTAAATGCACTGGTCCTTCAGTGATGGCAGTGGTCCTGCAGTGCCACTTCACCTGGATGCAGTGTTGCTGCAGTGGTTGCAGTGCCCCTGCATTGTCCTGGAATGCTGATGCAGTGGTCAGGCAGTGGATGCAGTGTTCCACAAGGTGGATGCAGTATGTTATGACGGATGATGCAGTTCTCATGAAGGTGGATGCAGTGTCCCTGCAGGGCTTGCAGTGCCCCCCGCATTGTCTGGGAATGTGGATACAGTAGTCATGCAAAGGATGCACTGTGCCACAAGGTGGATGCAGTGTGTTGTGATGGAGGATGCATTGCCCTTGAAGGTGGATGCAGTGATGCTGCAGTGGTTGCAGTGACCCCTACAGTCCCTGAATGTGGATGCAGTGCCCATGCAGTAGTTGCAGTGTCCCAAATGGTGGATGTCGTATGTTGTGATGGAAGATGCAGTGCCCATGCAGGTGGATGCAGTGAGCCTGTGCTGAATGCAGTGCACATGCAATGCGACTTCAGCTGTTTTCAGTGTCCCCACAGTGGTTGCATTGCCCACTGCATTGTCCCAGAATGTGGATGCAGTGCCCAGGCATTGGATGCAGTGTCACAAAAGGAGCATGCAGTATGTTGTGATGGAGGATGCAGTGCCCATGAAGGTGGATGCAGTGATGTGGCAGTCACTGCAGTGCAACCTGCTATGTTCCTGAATGTGGATGCTGTAAACATGCAGTGGATGCAGTGATCCTGCAGTTATTGCAGTGCACCTGCAATTCCACGTCAGCTTGAAGCAGTGTCCCTGCAGGGGTTGCAGTGCCACCTTCTGTGTCCCTGAAGGTGAATGCAGTGCCCAGGCAATGGAGGCAGTGTACCTAAAGGTTTATGCAGTATGTTGTGATGGAGGATGCAGTACCAATGAAGCTGGATGCTGTGTCCCTGCTGTGGTTGCAGTACCCCCAGCATTGTCCTGGAATATGGATGCAGGTGTCATGCAGTGGCTTCAGTGTCTCACAAGGCAGATGCAATATGTTATGTCGTAGGATGCAGTGCCATTGAATGTGGATGCGGTGATCCTGCAGTGGTTGCAGTGCCACCTACAGTTTCCCTGAATGAGGATGCAGTATCAATGCACTGCATGCAGTGTCCCACAAGGTGGATGTGGTATGCTGTGATGGAGTATGCAGTGTCCACGATGGTGGGGGCACTGAGCCTTAAGTGATTGCAGTGCGCATGCAGTGCCACTTCAGCTGGATGCAGTGTTGCTGCAGTGGTTGCAGAGCCAACTGCAGTGTCCCTGAAGGTGGATGCAGTGCCCATGCAGTGGATGCACTGTCCCAAAATGTGCATGCAGAATGTTGTGACAGAGGATGCAGTGCTCATGAAGGTGGATGCAGTGATCCTGCAGCGGTTGCAGTTCCCCCTGCAGTTTACATGAATGTGGATGCAGTGCTCATGCAGTGGATGCAGTGTCCCTCAAGGTGGATGCCTCATGATGTGTTGGAGGATTCAGTGATCAGGAAGGAGGATGCAGTGATCCTGCACTCATTGCAGTGAACTTGCAGTGCCACTAAAGCTGGCTGTAGTGTCCCTGCAGGGGTTGCAGTGCCCCATCCTGTGTCCCTGAATGTGGATGCAGTGCCCATGCTGTGGATGCAGAGTACCAAAAGTTGGTTGCCGTAAGTTGTGACATAGCAAGCAGTGCCCACGTGTTGTATGCAGTGAGCCAGCAGTGATTGCAGTACACCTTCAGTGCCACTTCAGCTGGATGCAGTGTCCCTGCAGTGGTTGCAAAGCCCCCTTCATTGTCCTGGAATGTGGATGCAGTGCTCATGCAGTGGATGTGGTGTCCCACATTGTGGAGGCATTGTGGTGTGTTGTAGTATTCAGGGCCGATGATGGTGAATGCAGTGGTCCTGCAGTGATGACAGTGCACCTGCAGTGGCACTTCCACTGGATGCAGTGTTGCTGCAGTGGTTGCAGAGCGCCCTGCCATGTCCCTGAATGTGGATGCTGTGCCCATGCAGTGTCTGCAGTGTGACTCAAGGTGGATGCAGTATGTTGTGAAGTAGGATTCAGTGCCCATGAAAGACGATGCAGTGATCCTGCAGTCATTGCAGTGCACCTGCAGTGCCACTTCATCTGGATGCAGTGTCATTGCAGTGTTTGCAGTGCACCCTGCTGTGTCCCTAAATGTGGATGCTGTGAAGATGCAGTGGATGCAGTGTCCCACAAGGTGTATGCAGTATGTTGTGATGGAGGATGCAGGGCACATGAAGGTGGAGGCAGTGATGCCGCAGTGGTGGCAGTTCCCCCTTCATTTCCCTGCATGTGGATGCAGTGCCCATGCAGTAGTTGCTGTGTCCCACAAGGTGGATGTCGTATGATGTGAGGGAGGATGCAGTGCCCAGGGAGGTGGATGCAGTGAGCCTGTGTGGAATGCAAGGCACTGGAAGTGCGACTTCAGCTGTATGCTTTGTCCATGCAGTGGTTGCAGTGCACACTGCATTGTCCGTTAACGTGGATGCAGTGCCCAGTCATGGATGCAGTGTCCGACTAGGTGCATGTAGTATGTTGTGACAGAGGATGCAGTGCCCTAGAGGGTGGATGAAGTGATCCGGCAGTGGTTGCAGTGCACCCTGCTGTGTCCCTGAATGTGGATGCTATGAACATGCAGTGGATGCAGTGATCCTGCAGTGATTGCAGTGCACCTGCATGTCCTCATCAGCCGGAAGCAGTGTTGCTGCAGTGGTTGCAGTGCCACCTTCTGTGTCCCTGAAAGTGAATGCAGTGCCAAGGCAGTGAATGCAGTGTCCCACAAGGTGGATGAGTATTTTATGACAGATGATGCAGTTCTCTTGAAGGTAGATGCAGTGTCCCTGCAGTGCTTGCAGTGCCCCCATCATTGTCCGGTAATGTGGATGCAGTAGTCATGCAGTGGATGTGGTGTCCCACAAGGTGGATGCAGTATGTTGTGATGGAGGATGCAGGGCCCATGAAGGTGGATGCAGTGATGCTGCAGTGGTTGCAACGCCCCCTACAGTTCCCTGAATGTGGATGCAGTGCCTATGCAGTAGTTGCAGTGTCCCACAAGGTGGATGTCGTATGTTGTCATGGAAGATGCAATGACCACGGAGGTGGATGCAGTGAGCCTGTGCTGAATGCAAGGTAGACGAAGTGCTACTACGGCTGTATGCAGTGTCCCTGCAGTGGTTGCATTGCCGACTGCATTGTCCGAGAACGTGGATGCAGTGCCCAGGCATTGGATGCAGTGTCCCACAATGTGCATGCATTATGTTGTGACGGAGGATGCAGTGCCCATTAGGGTGGATGCAGTGATCCTGCAGTGGTTGCAGTGCACACTGCTGTGTCCCAGAATGTGGATGCTGTTCCCATGCCGTGCCTGCAGTGTGACTCAAGGTGGATACAGTATGTTGTGAAATAGGATTCAGAGCCCATGAAGGACTATGCAGTGATCCTGCAGTAATTGCAGTGCACCTGCAGTTCCACTTCATCTGGATGCAGTGATCCAGCAGTGTTTGCAGTGCACCCTGCTGTGTCCCTAAATGGGCATGCTCTGAACATGCAGTGGATGCAGTGATCCTGCAGTGATTGCAGTGCACCTGCATTTCCACATCAGTTGGAAGCAGTGTCCCTTCAGGGGTTCCAGTGCCACCTTGTGTGTTGCTGAAGGTGAATGCAGTGCCCATGCAGTGGACGCAGTGTACCTAAAGGTTTATGCAGTATGTTGTAATGGAGGGTGCAGTGCCCATGAAGGGGGATGCTGTGTCCCTCCAGTGGTTGCAGTGCCCCTGGCATTGTCCTGGAATGTCGATGCTTTGCTCATGCAGTGCATTCAGTGTCCCACAATGTGGAGGCAGTGTGGTGTGTTGTAGTATGCAGTGGCGATGAAGGTGAATGCAGTGAGCCTGCACTGATGGCAGTGCACCTGCAGTTCCACTTCAGCTGTATGGTGTCTTGCTGCAGTGGTTGCAGTTTCCACTGCATTGTCCGGGAATGTGGATGCCGTGCACATGCAGTGGATGCAGTGTCCCAACAAGTGGATGCAGTATGTTATGAGGGATGATGCAGTTCTCATGAAGGTGGATGCACTGTCCCAGCAGGGCTTGCAGTGCGCCCGCATTGTCCCGGAATGTGGATGCTGTAGTCATGCAGTGGATGCAGTGTCCCACAAGGTGGATGCATTATGTTGTGATGGAGGATGCAGGGCCCATGAAGGTGGATGCAGTGATGATGCAGTGGATGCAGTGCCCCCTACAGATCCCTGCATGTGGATGCAGTGCCCATGCAGTAGTTGCAGTGTCCCACAAGGTGAATGTCATATGCTGTGAGGGAAGATGCACTGCCCACGAAAGTGGATGCAGTGAGCCTGTGCTGAAGGCAGTGCACCTGCATTTCCACATCAGCTGGAAGCAGTGTCCCTGTAGGGGTTGCAGTGCTGCCTTCTGAGTCGCTGTAGGTCAATGCAGTACCCATGCGCTGGATGCAGTGTACGTAAACTTTTATGCAGTATCTTGTGACGGAGGATGCAGTGCCCATGAAGATGGATGCAGTGAGCCTTCACTGATTGCAGTGCGCATGCAGTGCCACTTCAGCTGAATGCAGTCTTGCTGCAGTGGTTGCAGTACCGACTGCATTGTCCGAGAACGTGGATGCAGTGCCCAGGCATTGGATGCACTGTCCCACAAAGTGCAAGCAGTTTGTTGTGATGACGGATGCAGTGCCCATGAAGGTGGATGCAGTGATCTGGCAGTGGTTGCAGTGAGTGCTGCTGTGTCCCTGAATGTGGATGGTCTGAACATGCAGTAGATGCAGTGATCCTGCAGTGATTGCAGTGCACCTGCATTTCCGCATCAGCTGGAAGGAGTGTCCCTGCAGGGGTTATAGTGCCACCATCTGTGTTGCTGAAGGTGAATGCAGTGTCCATGCACTGGATGCAGTGTACCTAAAGGTTTATGCAGTATGTTGTGATGGAGGATGCAGTGCCCATGAAGGGGGATGCAGTGTTCCTCCAATGGTTGCAGTGCCCCAGGCATAGTTCTGAAATGTTGATGCAGTGCCTATGCAGTGGATGCAGTGAATTTTCAGTGATTGCAGTACGCCTGCAGTGCCACTTGAGCTGGATGCCGTGCATCTGCAGTGGTTGCAGAGCCCCCTGCCATGTCCATGAATGTGGATGCTGTGCCCATGCAGTTTCTGCAGTGAGACTCAAGGTGGATGCACTATGTTGTGAAGTAGGATTCAGTGACCATGAGGGATGATACAGTGATCCTGCAGTCATTGCAGGGTATTTGCAGTGCCGCTTCATCTGGATGCAGTGTCCCTTCAGTCGTTTCAGTGCACCCAGCTGTGTTCCTGAATGTGGATGCTGTGAACACACAGTGGATGCAGTGATCCTGCAGTGATTGCAGTGCACCTGCATTTCCTCATCAGCTGGAAGCAGTGTTGCTGCAGTGGTTGTAGTGCCACCTCCTGTGTCCCTGAAGTTAAATGCAGTGCTCATGCAGTGGATGAAGTGTCCCTCAAGGTGGATGCCTTATGATGTGTTGGAGGATTCAGTGATAATGAAGGTGGATGCACTGATCCTGCAGTCATTGCAGTGAACTTGCAGTGCCACTTCAGCTGGCTGCAGTGTCCCTGCAGTGGTTGCAGTAACCCGTCCTGTGTCCCTGAATGTGGATGCACTGCCCATGCAGTGGATGCAGAGTACCAAAAGTTGGTTGCTGTATGTTGTGACACAGGATGCAGGGTCCTGGATTTGGATGCAGTGAGCTGGCAGTGATTGCAGTATGCCTTCAGTGCAACTTCAGCTGCAGTGGTTGCAAAGCCCCCTTCATTGTCCTGGAATGTGGATGCAGTGCTCATGCAGTGGATGCAGTGTCCCACAATGTGGAGGCATTGCGGTGTGTTGTAGAATGCAGTACAGATGAAGGTGAATGCAGTGATCCTGCAGTGATGGCAGTGCACCTGCATTTCCACATCAGCTGGAAGCAGTGTCCCTGCAGTGGTTGCAGTGCCCACTTCTGTGTCACTGAAGGTGAATGTAGTGTCCATGCAGTGGATGCAGTGTACCTAAAGGTATATGCAGTATGTTGTGACGGAGGATGCAGTGCACATTAAGGCAGATGCAGTGTCCCTGCAGTGGTTGCAGGGCCCCCAGCATTGTGCTTAAATGTGGATGCAGGGGTCATGCAGTGGATGCAGAGTCTCACAAGGCATATGCAATAAGTTTTTGCGGAGGATGCAGTGCCCATGAAGGTGGATGAGGTGAACCTGCAGTGGTTGCAGTGCCCCCTACAGTTTCCGAGAATGTGGATGCAGTGCCCATGCAGTGCATGCAGTGTCCCACAAGGTGGATGCGGTATGCTGTGACGGAGGATGCAGTGCCAATTAAGGTGGATGCTGTGTCCCACAAGGTGGATGCAGTATTTTATGATGGATGATGCAGTTCTCATGAAGGTGGATGCAGTGTCCCACAATGTGGAGGCATTGTGGTGTGTTGTAGTATGCAGTGCCGATGAAGGTGAATGCAGTGATCCTGCAGTGATGGCAGTGTGCCTGCAGTGCCACTTCAGCTGGATGCAGTGTTGCTGCAGTGGTTGCAGTGCCCCCTGCATTGTCTGGGAATGTGGATGCAGTGCCCAGGCAGTGGATGCAGTGTCCCACAAGGTGGATGCAGTGTGTTATGAGGGATGATGCAGTTCTCATGAACGTGGATGCAGTGTCCCTGCAGTGCTTGCAGTGCCCCCTACATTGTCTGGGAATGTGGATGCAGTAGTCATGCAGTGGATGCAGTGTCCCACAAGGTGGATGCAGTATGATGTGATGGAGGATGCAGGGCCCATGAAGGTGGATGCAGTGATGGTGCAGTGGTTGCAGTGCCACCTACAGTTCCCTGGATGAGGATGCAGTGCCCATGCAGTAGTTGCAGTGTTCTACAAGGTGGATGTCGTATGGTTTGATGGAAGATGCAGTGCCCGCGAAGGTGGATGCAGTGAGCCTGTGATGAATCCGGTGCACCTGCAGTGCGACTTCAGCTTTATTCAGTGTCCCTGCAGTGGTTGCAATGCACCCTGCATTGTCCAAGAACGTGTATGCAGTGCCCAAGCATTGGATGCACTGTCCCACAAGGTGTATGCAGTATGTTGTGACAGAGGATGCAGTGCCCATGAGGGCGGATGCAGTGATGCGGCAGTGGTTGCAGTGCAACCTGCTGTGTGGCTGAATGTGCATGCTCTGAACATGCAGTGGATGCAGTGATCCTGCAGTGATTGCAGTGCGCCTTCATTTCCTCATCAGCTGGAAGCAGTGTTGCTGTAGTGGTTGCAGTGCTGCCTTCTGTGTCCCTGAAGGTGAATGCAGTGCACATGCAGTGAATGCAGTGTACCTAAAGGTTTATGCAGTATGTTGTGACAGAGGATGCAGTGCCCATGAAGGGGGATGCAGTGTTCCTCCAATGGTTGCAGTGCCCCAGTCATAGTTCTGAAATGTTGATGCAGTGCCTATGCAGTGGATGCAGTGAATCTTCAGTGATTACAGTGCACCTACAGTGCCAGTTCAGCTGGATGCAGTGTAGCTGCAGTAGTTGCAGAGGCCCCTGCCATGTCCCTGAATATGGATGCCATGCCCAAGCAGTGTCTGCAGTGTGACTCAAGGTGGATGCCGTATGTTGTGAACTAGGATTCAGTGCCCATGAAGGACGATGCAGAGATCCTGCAGTCATTGCAGTGGACCTGCAGTGCCACTGCAACTGGATGCAGTGTCCCTGCAGTGGTTGCTGTGCACCCTGCTGTGTCCCTGAATGCAGATGCTGTGAAAATGCAGTGGATGCAGGGTCCCACAAGCTGGATGTTGTATGTTGTGATGGAAGATGCTGTGCCCACGAAGGTGCATGCAGTGAGCATGTGCTGAATGCAGTGCACATGCAGTGCGATTTCAGCTGCATGCAGTGTTGCTGCAGTGGTTGCAGTGCCCACTGCAGTGTCCAAGAACATAGATGCACTGCCCAGACATTGGATGCAGTGTTCCACAAGGTGCATGCAGTATGTTGTGACAGAACATGCAGTACCCATGTGGGTGGATGCACTGATCTGGCAGTTTTTGGAGTGCGCCTGCAGTGCCATAACAGCTGGATGCAGTGTCCCTCAGTGGTTGCAGTGCCAGATTCTGTGTCCCTGTCTGTGGATGGAGTTCCCAGGTTTTGGATGAAGTGAGCCGGCAGTGATTGCAGTACGCCTTCAATGCCACTTCAGCTGGATGCAGTGTCCTGCAGTGGTTGCAATTCCCCCTGCATTGTCCTGGATTGTGGATGCAGTGCTCATGCAGTGGATGTAGTGTCCCACAATATGGAGGAATTGTGGTGTGTTGTAGTATGCAGTGCCGATGAAGGTGAATGCAGTGATAATGCAGTCATGGCAGTGCACCTGCAGAGCCAATTCAGCTGGATGAAGTGTTTCTGCAGTGGTTGCAGTTCCCCCTGCATTGGCTGGATATGTGGATGCAGTGGCCAGGGAGTGGATGCAGTGTCCCACAAGGTGGATGCAGTATTATATGAGGGATGATGCAGGGCCCATGAATGTGGATGCAGTGATCCGGCAGTGGTTGCAGTGCACCCTGCTGTGTCCCTGAATGTGGATGCAGTGACCACGCAGTGGATGCAGTGTATCACAAGGTGCATGCAGTAAGTAGTGATGGAGGATGCAGTGCCCATGAGTGTGGATGCAGTTATCCGGCAGTCATTGCAGTGCACCATGCTGTGTCCCTGAATGTGGATGCTGTCAACATGCAGTGGATTCAGAGATCCAGCAGTGATTGCAGTGCACCTGCATTTCCACATCAGCTGGAAGCAGTGTCCCTGCAGAGGTTGCCATGCCACCTTCTGTGTCCCGGAAGGTGAATGCAGTGCCCATGATGTGGAGGCAGTGTACCTAAAGTTATATGCAGTATCTTGTGAGGGAGGTTGCAGTGCTCATGAAGGCAGATGCAGTGTTCCTGCAGTGGTTGCAGTGCCCTCTGCAGTTTACCTGAATGTTGATGCAGTGCTCATGCAGTGGATGCAGTGTCCCACAATGTGGAAGCATTGTGGTGTGTTGTAGTATGCAGTGCCGATGAAGGTGAATGCAGTGATCTGGTTGTGATGGCAGTGCATCTGCAGTGCGACTTCAGCTGGATGCAGTGTTGCTGCCGTGGTTGCAGTGCCCCCTGGATTGTCCGGGAATGTGGATGCAGTGGCAAGACAGTGGATGCAGTGTCCCACAAGGTGGATGCAGTATGTTATAACCGATGATGCATTTCTCATGAAGGTGGATGCAGTGTCCCTGCTGTGCTGGCGGTGCCCCACGCATTGTCCGGGAATGTGGATGCAGTAGTCAAGCAGTGGATGAAGTGTCCCACAAGATGAATGCAGTATGTTGTAATGGAGGACGCTGTGCCCATGAAGGTGGATGCAGTGATGCTGCAGTGGTTGCAGTTCCCCCTACAGTTCCCTGAATGAGGATGCAGTGCCCATGCAGTAGTGCAGCATCCCACAAAGTGGATGTCGTATGTTGTGAGGGAAGATGCAGAGCCCACGGAGGTGGATGCAGTGAGACTGTGCTGAATGCAGTGCGCCTTCAGTGCGACTTCAACTGTATGCAGTGTACCTGCAGTGGTTGCAGTGCCGACTGCATTGTCTGAGAACGTGGATGCAGTGCCCAGGCCTTGCATGCAGTGTTCCACAAGGTGCATGCAGTATGTTGTGATGGAGGATGCAGTGCCCATGTGGGTGCATGCAGTGATCCAGCTGTGGTTGCAGTGCACCCTGCTCTGTTCCTGAATGAGCAGAATCTGAAGATGCAGTGGATGCAGAGATCCTGCAGTGATTGCAGTGAGCCTGCATTTCCACATCAGCTGGAAGCAGTGTCCCTGCAGGGGTTGCAATGCTGCCTTCTGTGTCGCTGAAGGTGAATGCAGTGCCCATGCATTGGATGCAGTTTACCTAAATGTTTATGTAGTATGTTGTGACGGAGGATGCAGTGCCCATGAAGGGGGATGCAGTGTCCCTCCTGTGGTGGCAGTACCCCCGGCATTGTCCTGAAATGTTGATGCAGTGCCTATGCAGTGGATGCAGGGAATCTTCAGTGATTGGAGTGCACCTGCAGTGCCACTTCAGCTGGATGCAATGTAGCTGCAGTGGTTGCATATCCCCCTGCCATGTCCATGAATGTGGATGCTGTGTCCATGCAGTGTCTGCAGTGTGATGCCAGGTGGATGCAGTATGTTGTGCGGTAGTATTCAGTGCCCATGAGGGATGATGCAGTGATCCTGCAGTCATTGCAGTGAACTTGCAGTGCCACTTCAACTGGCTGCAGTGTCCCTGGAGTGGTTGCAGTGCACCCTGCTGTGTCCCTGAATGTGGATGTAGTGAACCTGCAGTGGATGCAGTGATCCTTCAGTGATTGCAGTGCCCCAGCATTTCCTCATCAGCTGGAAGCAGTGTTGCTGCAGGGGTTGCAGTGCTGCCTTCTGTGTCCCTGAAGGTGAATGCAGTGCATATGCAGTGGATGCAGTGTGCCTAAAGGTATATGCATTATGTTGTGATGGAGGATGCAGTGTGCATGAAGGTGGATGCAGTGTCCCTGCAGTGGTTGCAGGGTCCCCGGCATTGTGCTGGAATGTGGATGCAGGGGTCATGCAGTGGATGCAGTTTCTCACAAGGCAGATGCAGTATGGTTTGTTGGAGGATGCAGGGCCCATGAAGGTGGATTCGGTGAACCTGCAGTGGTTGCATTGCCCCCTACATTTGCACTGAATGTGGGTGCGGTGCCCATGCAGTGCATGCAGTGTCCCACAAGGTGGATGTTGTATGCTGTGATGGAAGTTGCAGTGCCCAAGAATGTGGATGCAGTGAGCCTGAAGTGATTGCAGTGTGCTTGCAGTGCCACTTCAGCTAGATGCAGTGTTGTTGCTGTGGTTGCAGAGCCAACTGCAGTGTCCCTGAATGTGGATGCTGTCCCCATGCAGTTGATGCAGTGTACCACAAAGTGCATGAAGTATGTTGTGACAGAGGATGCAGTGCCCATGAAGGTGGATGCAGTGATCATGCTGTGGTTGCAGTGCCCCCTGCAGTTTACCTGAATGTGGATGCAGTCCTCATGCAGTGCATGCAGTGTCTCTCACTGTGGATGCATTATGATGTGTTGGAGGATTCAGTGATCATTAAGGAGGATGCAGTGATGCTGCAGTCATTGCAGTGATCTTACAGTGCCACTTCAGCTGGCTGCAGTGTCCCTGCAGCGGTTGCAGTGCCCCATCCTGTGTCCCTGAATGTGGATGCGGTCCCCCTGCAGTGGATGCAGAGTACCAAAAGTTGGTTGCCATATGTTGTGACAGAGGATGCAGAGCATTGGAGTTGGATGCATTGAGCCGGCAGTTATTGCAGTACACCTTCAGTGCCACTTCAGCTTGATGCAGTGTGCCTGAAGTGGTTGCAATGCCCCCTGCAGTGTCCTGGATTGTGGATGCAGTGTCCCAAAATGTGGAGGCATTGTGGTGTGTTGTAGTATGCACTGCCAATGAAGGTGAATGCAGTGATCCTGCAGTGATGGCAGTGCGCCTGCAGTGCCAATTCCGCTGGATGCAGTGGTGTTGAAGTGGTTGCAGTGCCCCCTGCATTGTCCGGGAATGTGGATGCAGTGGGCAGGCAGTGGATGCAGTGTCCCACAAGGTGGATGCAATATGTTATGACGGATGATGCAGTTCTCATGAAGGTGGATGCAGTGTCCCTGCAGTGCTTGCAGTGCCACTCGCATTGTCCAGCAATGTGGATGCAGTAGTCATGTAGTGGATGCAGTATCCCACAAGGTGGATGCAGTATGCTGTGATGGAGGATGCAGGGCCATTGATGGTGGATGCAGTGATGGTGCAGTGGTTGCAGTGCCCCCTACAGTTTCCCTGAATGTGGATGCAGTGCCCATGCAGTAGTTGCAGTGTCCCAAATGGTGGATGTCGTATGTTGTGATGGAAGATGCAGTGCCCACGAATGTGGATGCAGTGACCCTGTGCTGAATGCAGTGGACCTGCAGTGTGACTTCAGCTGTTTGCAGTGTCCCTCAAGTGGTTCTAAGGCACACTGCATTGTCCGAGAATGTAGATGCAGTGCCTAACAGAGGATGCAGTGGGACACAAGGTGCATGCACTATGTTGTGATGGAGGATGCAGTGCGCACGAAGGTGGATGCTATGAGCCTCTGCTGAATACACTGCACCTGCAGTGCGACTTCAGCTGTATGCAGTGTTCCTGCAGTGGTTACAGTGCCCACTGCATTGTCAGAGAAAGTGGATGCAGTGCCCAGGCATTGTAAGCAGTGTCCCACAAGGTGCATGCCATATGTTGTGACGGAGGATGCAGTGCCCATGAAGGTGGATGCAGTGATACGGTAGTGTATGCAGGGCACCATGCTGTGTCCCTGAATGTGGATGCTGTGAACATTCAGTGGATGCAGTGATCCTGCAGTGATTGCAGTGCACCTGGATTTCCACATCAGCTGGAAGCAGTATCCCTGCAGGCCTTGCAGTGCCACCTTCTGTGTCACTGAAGGTGAATGCAGTGCCCAAGCAGTGGATGCAGTGTACCTAAAGGTTTATGCAGTATGTTGTGACGGAGGATGCAGTGCCCATGAAGGGGTATGCAGTGTAACTCCAGTGGCTGCAGTGCCCCCGGCATTGTGCTGAAATTTTGCTGCAGTGCCTATGCAATGGATGCCGTGAATCTTCAGTGATTGCAGTGTGCCTGCAGTGCCACTTCAGCTGGATGCCGTGTAGCTGAAGTGGTTGCAGAGTCCCCTGCCATGTCCCTGAATGTGGATGCTGTGCCCATGCAGTGTCTGCAGTGAGACTCAAGGTGGATGCAGTATGTTGTGAAATAGGATTCAGTGCCCTTGAAAGATGATGCAGTGATCCAGCAGTCATTGCATTGCACCTGCAGTGCCACTTCATCTGGATGCCGTGTCCCTGCAGTGGCTGCAGTGCACCCTGCTGTGTCCATGAATGTGGATGTTGTGAACAAGCAGTGGATGTAGTGATCCTGCAGTGATTGCAGTGTGCCTGCATTTCCACATCAGCTGGATGCAGTGTCTATGCAGGGCTTGCAGTGCCCCCGGCATTGTCCTGAAATGTTGATGCAGTGCCTATGCAGTGGATGCAGTGAATCTTCAGTGATTGCCGTGGACCTGCAGTGCCACTTCAGCTGGATTCAGTGTTGCTGCAGTGGTTGCAGTGCCGCCTTCTGTGTCCCTGAAGGTAAATGCAGTGTCCATGCAGTGAAGACAGTGTCCCTGAAGGTTTATGCAGTATGTTGTGACAGAGAATGCACTGTGCATGAAGTGGATGCGATGAACCTGCAGTGGTTGTATGGCCCCGGCATGGTGCTGGAATGTGGATGTAGGGGTCATGCAGTGGATGCAGTGTCTCACAAGGCAGATGCAGTATGTTTTCTCGGAGGATGCAGGTCCCATGAAGGTGGATGTGGTGAACCTGCAGTGGTTGCAGTGCCCTCTACAGTTTCCCTTAATGTGGATGCAGTGCCCATGCAGTGCATGCAGTGTCCCACAAGGTGGATGCGGTATGCTGTGACGGAGGATGCAGTGGCCACGAAGGTGGATGCAGTGAGCCTGAAGTGATTGCAGTGCACTTGCAATGCCACTTCAGCTGGAGTCAGTGTTGCTGCAGTGGTTGCAGAGCCAACTGCAGTGTCCCTGAACGTGGATGCAGTCCCCATGCAGTGTATGCAGTGTCCCACAATGTGCATGCAGTATGTTGTGATGGAGGATGCAGCGCCCATGAAGGTGGATGCAGTGATCCTGCAGTGGTTCCAGTGACCCCTGCAGTTTACCTGAATGTGGATGCAGTGCTCATGCAGTGGATGCATTGTCCCTCAAGATGGATTCCTTATGATGTGTTGGAGTATTCAGTGTTCATGAAGGAGGATTCAGTGATCCTGCATTGATGGCAGTGCACCTGCAGTGCCACTTCAGCTGGCTGCAGTGTCCCTGCAGTGGTTGCAGTGCCCCGTCCTGTGTCCCTGAGTGTGGATGCGGTGCCAATGCAGAGGATGCCGACTACCAAAAGTTCGCTGCCGTATGTTGTGACAGAGGATGCAGTGCCCTGGTGTAGGATGCAGTGAGCCGGCAGTGATTGCAGTAAGCATTCAGTGCCACTTCAGCTGGATGCAGTGTCCCTGCAGTGGTTGCAATGCCCCCTGCATTGTCCTGGAATGTGGATGCAGTGCTCATGCAGTGGATGCAGTGTCCCACAAGGTGGAGGCATTGTGGTGTGTTGTAGTATGCAGTGCACATAAAGGTGAATGCAGTGATCCTGCAGTGATGGTAGTGTGCCTGCAATGCCACTTCAGATGGATGCAGTGCTGCTGCAGTGGTTTCAGTGCTCTCTGCATTGTCCAGGAATGTGGATGCAGTGCTCAGGCAGTGGATGCAGAGTACCAAAAACTGGCTGCCGTATGTTGTGACAGAGGATGCAGAGCCCTGGAGTTGGATGCAGTGAGCTGGAAGTCATTGCAGTACACCTTCAGTGCCACTTCAGCGGGATGCAGTGTCCCTGCAGTGTTTGCAGAGCCGACTGCATTGTCCGAGAACGTTGATGCAGTGCCCAGGCATTGGATGCAGTGTCCCAAAAGGTGCATGCAGTATGTTGTGACGGAGGATGCAGTGCCCATGCAGGGGGATGCAGTGTCCCTCCAGTGGTTGCAGTGCCGCCGGCATTATCCTGAAATGTGGATGCAGTGCCTATGCAATGGATGCAGTGAATCATCAGTGATTGCAGTGTGCCTGCAGTGCCACTTCAGCTGGATGCTGTGTAGCTGCAGTGGTTGCAGAGCCCCCTGCCATGTCCCTGAACGTGGATGCTGTGCCCATGCAGTGTCTGCAGTGTGACTCAAGGTGGATGCAGTATGTTGTGAAGCAGGATTCAGTGCCCATGAAGGAGATGCAGTGATCCTGCAGTCATTGCAGTGCACCTGCATTGCCACTTAATCTGGATGCAGTGTCCCTGCAGTGGTTGCAGTACCACTTGCTGTGTCCATGAATGTGGAATCTGTGAACATGCAGTGGATGCAGTGATCCTGCAGTGATTTCAGTGCACCTACATTTCCTCATCAGCTGGAAGCAGTGTCCCTGCAGGGGTTGCAGTGCCGCCTTCTGTGTCACTGATGGTGTATGCAGTGCCCATGCAGTGGGTGCAGTGTACCTAAAGGTTTATGCAGTATGTTGTGACGGAGGATGCAGTGCCCATGGAGCAGGGTGCAGTGTCCCTCTGGTGGTTGCAGTGCCCCTGGCATTGTCCTGAAATATTGATGCAGTGCCTATGCAGTGAATCTTCAGTGATTGCAGTGCACCTGCATTGCCACTTCAGCTGGATGCAGTATAGCTGCAGTGGTTTCAGAGCACCCTGCCATGTCCCTGAATGTGGATGCTGTGCACATGTAGTGTCTTCAGTGTGACTCAAGGTGGATGAAGTATGTTGTGAAGCAGGATTCAGTGCCCATGAAGGACGATGCAGTGATCCTGCAGTCATTGCAGTGCACCTGCAGTGCCACTTCATCTGGATGCAGTGTCCTGAAGTGGTTGCAGTGCACCCTGCTGTTTCCCTGAATTTGGATGCTGTGAGCATTCAGTGGATGCAGTGATCCTTCAGTGATTGCAGTGCGCCTGCATTTGCTCAACAGCTGGAAGCAGTGTTGCTGCAGTGGTTGCAGTGCTGCCTTCTGTGTCCTAAGGTGATTGCACTGCCCATGCATTGGAGGAAATGTCCCTAAAGGTTTATGCTGTATGTTTTGACCGACAATGCAGAGTGCATGTAGGCGGATGCAGTGTCTCTGCAGTGGTTGCAGGGCCTTGGCATTCTGCTGGAATGTGGATGCAGGGGTCATTCAGTGGATTCAGTGTCTCACAAGGCGGACACAGTATGTTTTGTCGGAGGATGCAGTGCCCATGTAAGTGGATGTGGTGAACCTGCAGTGGTTGCAGTGCCCCCTATAGTTTCCCTGAATGTGGATGAAGTGCCCATGCAGTGCATGCAGTGTCCCACAATGTGGATGCGGTATGCTGTGATGGAGGATGCAGTGGCCACGAAGGTGGATGCAGTGAGCCTCAAGTGATTGCAGTGCACTTGCAGTGCCACTTCAGCTGAATGCAGTGTTGCTGCAGTGGTTGCAGAGCCAACTGCAGTGTCCTTGAACGTGGATCCAGTCCCCACGCAGTGGATGCAGTGTCCCACAATGTGCATGCAGTATGTTGTGATGGAGGATGCAGTGCCCATGAAGGTGGATGCAGTGATCCTGCAGTGGTTGCACTGCCCCCTCAGTTTACCTGAATGTGGATGCAATGCTCGTGCAGTGTCCCTCAATGTGGAGGCGTTATGAGGTTTTGGAGGATTCAGTGATCAGGAAGGACGATGCAGTGATCCTGCAGTCATTGCAGTGAACTTGCAGTGCCACTTCAGCTGGCTGCAGTGTCCCTGCAGTGGTTGCAGTGCCCTGTCCTGTGTTCCTGAATGTGGATGCAGTGCCCATGCAGTGGATGCAGAGTACCAAAAGTTGGTTGTCACATGTTGTGATAGAGGATGCAGGGCTCTGGAGATTAATGCAGTGAGCCAGCAGTGATTGCAGTACGCCTTCAGTTCCACTTCACCCGGATGCAGTGTCGCTGCACTGGTTGCAATGCCCTCTGCATTGTCCTGGAATGTAGATCCAGTGCTCATGCAGTGGATGCAGTGTCCCACAATGTGGAGGCATTGTGGTGTGTTGTAATATGCAGTGCAGATGAAGGTGAATGCAGTGATCCTGCAGTGATGGCAGTGCACCTGCAGTACCACTTCAGCTGGATGCTATGTTGCTGCAGTGGTTGCAGTGCCCCCTGCATTGGCAGGGAATGTGGATGCAGTGCCCATGCAGTGGATGCAGAGTACCAAAAGTTGGCTGCCGTATGTTGTGACAGAGGATGTAGAGCCCCTGGCGTTGGATGCAGTGAGCCGGCAGTCATTGCAGTACACCTTCAGTGCCACTTCAGCTGGATGCAGTGTCCCTGCAGTTATTGCAATTTCCCCTGCATTGTTCTGGAATGTGGATGCAGTGATCATGCAGTGGATGCAGTGTCCCACAATGTGGAGGCATTGTGGTGTGTTGTAGTATGCAGTGCTGATGAAGGTGACTGTAGTGATTCTGCAGTGATGTCAGTGCTCCTGCAGTGCCACTTCAGCGGGATGCAGTGTCCCTGCAGTACTTGCAGTGCCCCCAGCATTGTGTGGGAATGTGGATGCAGTAGTCAAGCAGTGGATGCAGTGTCCCAGAAGGTGGATGCAGTATGTTGTGACTGAGGATGCAGTGCCCACGAAGGTGGATGGAGTTACCCTGTGCTGAATCCAGTGCACCTGCAGTGCGACTTAAGATGGATGCAGTGTCACTGCAGTGGTTGCAGTGCAGCATGCATTATCCTGGAATGCGGATGCAGTCCCCAGGCAGTGGATGCAGTGTCACAAAAGTCAGATGCAGTATGTTGTGACAGAGAATGCAGTGCCAATGAACGTGGATGCAGTGATCCTGCTGTGGTTTCCGTGCACACTGTAGTGTCCCTGAATGTGGATGCAGTGAACATGAAGTGGATGCAGTGAACAGTCAGTGATTCGGGGCACCTGCAATGCTACTTCAGCTGCATACAGTGTCCCTTCAGTGGTTGCTGTGCTGCCTGCATTCTCCGGGAATGTGGATGCAGTGCCCAGGCAGCGTATGCAGTGTTACACAAGTTGGATGCAGTATGTTGTGACAGAGGATGCAGTGCCCATGAAGGTGGATGCAGTGATCCTGCAGTGGTTTCCGAGCACAGTGCAGTGTCCCTGAATGTGGATGCAGTGAACAAGCAGTGGATGCACTGAACATTCAGTGATTGCAGTGCACCTGCAGTGCCACTTCAGCTGAATGCAGTGTTGCTGCAGTGGTTGCAGAGCCCAATGCAGTGTCTCTGAATGTGGACGTAGGGCCCATGCAGCCTCTTCAGTGTGACCCAAGGTGGATGCAGTATGTTGTGAAGTAGGAGGCAGTACCCATGAAGGAGGATGCAGTGATCCTGCATTCATTGCAGTGCACCTGCAGTGTCAATTCATCTGGATGCAATGTCCCTGAATGTGGATTCAGTGCTCATGCAGTGATGATGTATGTTTTGATGGAGGATGCAGTGCCCATGCAGGCAGATGCAGTGATCCTGCAGTGATTGCATTTCATCAGTGGTTCACTTCAGGTGGATCCAGTGTTCCTGCAGTGGTTGCTGTGCCTGTTGCACGGTTCCTGAACGTGGATGCAGTGCCGATGCAATGTCTGCAGTGTCACTGAAGATAGATACAGTATGTTTTTTCGGAGGAAGCAGTGGCCATGAAGGTGGATGCAGTGATACTGCAGTGGTTGCAGTGCCCCCTGCAGGGTCCCTGAATGAGAATGCCGTGCCCTTGCAGTGGATTCAGTGCCCCACAAGGTGGATGCAGTATGTTATGACGGATGATGCATAGCCAATGAAGGTGCATGCAGTGTTCCTGCAGTGGTTGTCGTGCCCCCTTCTGTGTCCCTGATTGTGGATACAGTGTCTCACAAGTCACATGCAGTATGTTGTAATGGAGGATGCAGGGCCCATGAAGGTGGAAGCGGTGATCCTGCAGTTGTTGCATTGCCCCCTTCAGGTTCCCTGAATTTGGATGCAGTGCCCATGCAGTGGATGCAGTGTTGCACAAGGTGGATGCAGTATGTTGTGACGGAAGATGCAGTGCCCACGACTGTGAATGCAGTGAGATGGCAGTGATTGCAGTGCACTTGCAGTGCCACTTCAACTGTATACAGTGTCCCTGCAGTGGTTGCAGTGCAGCCAGCATTGTCCGGGAATGCGTATGCAGTGTCCAGGCAGTGGATGCAGTGTCAACAAGTTGGATGCAGTATGTTGTGACAGAGGATGCAGTGCCCATGAATGTGGATGCAGTGATCCTGCAGTGCTTACAGTGCAACCTGCACTGTCCCTGAATTTGGATGCAGTGCTCATGCAGTGATGAATTATGTTGTGATGGAGGATGCAGTGCCCATGAAGGCAGATGCAGTGATCCTGCCGTGGTTTCCATGCACACTGTAGTGTCCCTTAATGTGCATGCAGTGATCCTGCAGTTATTTCAGTGTGCCTGCAGTGCCACTTCATCTGGATCCAGAGTCCCTGCAGTGGTTGCAGTGACTGTTGCCCTGTCCCTGAACGTGGCTGCAGTGCCCAGGCAATGGCTTCAGTGTCACTGAAGGTACATGCAGTATGTTGTGATGGAGGATGCAGTGCCCATGAAGGTGGATGCAGTGATCCTTCAGTGGTTGAAGTGCCCCCTGTAGTGCCCCTGAATGAGAATGCCATCCCCTTGCAGTGGATTCAGTGCCCCACATGGTGGATGCAGTATGTTATGACGGATGATGCATTGCCCATGGAGGTGCCAGCAGTGTTCCTGCACTGGTTGTCTTGCCTCCTTCTGTGTCCCTGATTTTGGAAGCAGTGCCCATTCAGTGTATGCAGTGTCCCACAAGGCAGATGTAGTATGTTGTAATGGAGGATGTAGTGCCCATGAAGGTGGATGCGGTGATGCTGCAGTTGTTGCAGTGCCCCCTTCAGGTTCCCTGAATGTGGATACAGTGCCCATGCAGTGGATGCAGTGTCATACAAGGTGGATGCAGTATGTTATGAGGGATGATGCAGTCCTCATGAAGGTGGATGCATTGTCCCTGCAGTGCTTGCAGTGCCCCCCTGCATTGTCCGGGAATGTGGAAGCAGTAGTCATGCGGTGGATGCAGTGTCCCACAAGGTGCATGCAGTATGTTGTGATGTAGGATGCAGGGCCCATGAAGGTGGAGGCAGTGATGCTGCTGTTTTTGCAGTGCCCCCGACATTTCCCTGAATGTGGGTGCAGTGCCCATGCAGTAGTTACAGTGTCCCACAAGGTGGATGTCGTATGTTGTGATGCAAGATGCAGTGCCCACGAAGGTGGATGCAGTGAGCCTGTGCTGAATGCAGTGTGCCTGCAGTGCGACTTCAGCTGTATGCAGTGTCCCTGCAGTGGTTGCAGTGCACACTGCATTGTCTGAGAACGTGGATGCAGTGCCCAGGTATCAGATGCAGTGTCCCACAAGGTGCATGCAGTATGTTGTGATGGAGAATGCAGTGCCCATGAAGGTGGAAGCAGTGATCCGGCAGTGGTTGCTGTGCACTGTGCTGTGTCCCTGAATGTGGATGCTGTGAACATCCAGTCAAGCACTGATCCTGCAGTGATGGCAGTGCGCCTGCATTTCCACACCAGCTGGAAGCAGCGTCCCTGAAAGGGTTGCAGTGCCACCTTCTGTGTCCTGGAAGATTAATGCAGTGCCCATGCAGTGGATGCAGTGTACGTAAAGGATTATGCACTATGTTGTGACTGAGGATGCAGTGCCCATGAATGTGGATGCAGTGTCCCTGCAGTGGTTGCAGTGCCCCCAGGATGGTCCTCGAATGTGGAGGCAGTGCCCATGCAGGGCATGCAGTGTCCCACAAGGTGGATGCAGTATGTTTTTACGGAGTATGCAGTGCCCATGAAGGTGGATGCAGTGAGCCTGCGATAATTGCAGTGCACCTGCAGTGCCACTTCAGCTGAATACAGTGTTGCTGCAGTGGTTGCAAGCCAACTGCAGTGTCCCTGATCGTGGATGCAGTGCCAATGCAGAGGATGCAGTGTCCCACAATGTGCATGCAGTATGTTTTTATGGAGTATGCAGTTCGCATGAACGTGGATGCAGTGATCCTGCAGTGGTTGCAGTGCCGCCTGCAGCTTCCCTGAATTTGGATGCAGTGCTCATGCAGTGGATGCAGTGGCCCAAAACGTGGGTGCCTTATGTTGTGATGGAGGATTGAGTGATCATTAAGGAGGATGCAGTGATCCTGCAGTAGATGCAGTGCACGTGCAGTGACAATTCCGCTGGCTGCAGTGTCCCTGTAATGGTTGCAGTACCACGTTCTGTGTCCCTGAATGTGGATGCAGCACTCATGCAGTGGATGCAGAGTACCAAAAGTTGATTGCCGTATGTTGTGACAGAGGATGCAGTGCCAACGATTTGGATGCAGTGAGGCGGCAGTGATTGGAATACGCCTTCAGTGCCACTTCAGCTGGATGCAGTGTCCCTGCAGTGGTTGCAATGCCCCCTGCATTGTCCTGGAATGTGGATGCAGTGCTAATGCAGTGGATGAAGTGTCCCAGAAGGTGGATGCAGTATGTTATGAGGGATGACGCAGTCCTCAGGAAGGTGGATGCATTGTCCCTCCGGTGCTTGCAGTGCCCCCCACATTGTCCGGGAATGTGGATGCTGTAGTCATGCAGTGGATGCAGTGTCCCACAAGGTGGATGTTGTATGTTGTGATGGAAGTCGCAGTGCCCACGAAGGTGGATGCAGTGAGTCTGTGCTGAATGCAGTGTGCCTGAAGTGTGACTTCAGCTGTATGCAGTGTCCCTGCAGTGGTTGCAGTGTGCACTGCATTGTCTGAGAACATGAATGCAGAGCCCAGACATTTGATGCAGTGTGCCACAAGGTGCACGCAGTATGCTCTGATGGAGGATGCAGTGCCCATGAAGGTGGATGCAGTGATACTGCAGTGGTTGCAGTGCCCCCTGCAGTTTACCTGAATGTGGATGCAGTGCTCATGCAGTGGATGCAGTGTCCCACAAGGTGGATGCCTTATGTTGTGTTGGAGGACTCAGTGCCCATGAAGGTGGATGCAGTGATCATGCAGTGGTTTCCATGCACACTGCAGTGTCCCTGAATGTGGATGCAGTGAACAAGCAGTGGATGCACTGAACATTCAGTGATTGCCGTGCACCTGCAGTGCCACTTCAGCAGAATGCAGTGTTGCTGCAGTGGTTGCAGAGCCTACTGCAGTGTCTCTGTAAGTGAATGCAGGGCCCATGCAGCCTCTGCAGTATGACCCAAGGTGGATGCAGTATGTTGTGAATTAGGATGCAGTACCCATGAAGGAGGATGCAGTGATCCTGCATTCATTGCAGTGCACCTGCAGCATCAATTCATCTGGATGCAGTGTCCCTGAATGTGGATACAGTGCTCATGCAATGATGATGTGTGTTGTCATGGAGAATGGAGTGCCCATGAAGTCAGATGTAGTGATCCTGCAGTGGTTGAAGTGCGCATGCATTGCCCCTTCAGCTGGATGCAGTGTCCCTGAAGTTGCTGGAGTGCAACCTGCACTGTCCCTGAATTAGGATGTAGTGCTCATGCAGTGATGAAGTATGTTGTGATGGAGGATGCAGTGCCCATGAAGGCAGATGCAGTGATCCTGCAGTGATTCCAGTGCACCTGCAGTGCCACTTCAGCTGGATCCAGAGTCCCTGCAGTGGTTGAAGTGCCTGTTGCCCTGTGCCTGAAAGTGGCTGCAGTGCCCATGCAATGGCTGCAGTGTCACTGAAGGTAGAAGCAGTATGTTGTTACGGAGGATGCAGTGCCCATGAAGGTTCATGCAGTGTTCCTGCACTGGGTATCGTGCCCCCTTCTGTGTCCCTGATTGTGAATGCATTGCCCATGCATTGGATGCAGTGTCCCACAAGGCAGATGCAGTATGTTGTAATGGAGGATGCAGTGCCAATGAAGGTGGATGCAGTGATTCTGCAGTTGTTGCAGTGCCCCCTTCAGGTTCCCTGAATGTGGATGCAGGGCCCATGCAGCCTCTGCAGTGTGACCCAAGGTGGATGCTGTATGTTGTGAAGTAGGATGCAGTACCCATGAAGGTGGATGCAGTGATCCTGCATTCATTGCAGTGGACCTGCATTGTCAATTCATCTGGATTCAGTGTTCCTGAACTTGGATTCAGTGCTCATGCAATGATGATGTGTGCTGTCATGGAGAATGGAGTGCCCATGATGGCAGATGCAGTGATCCTGCAGTGATCGCAGTGCATCTGCAGTTCCACTTCAGCTGGATCCAGAGTCCCTGCAGTGGTTGCAGTGCCTGTTGCACTGTCCGTGAACGTGGATGCAGTGCCCATGCAATGGCTGCAGTGTCACTGAATGTATATGAAGTATGTTGTGTTGGATGAAGCTGTGGACATGAAGGTGGATGCAGTGATCCTGCAGTGGTTTCAGTGCCGCCTGCAGGGTCCCTCAATGAGAATGCCATGCCCTTGCAGTGGATTCAGTGCCCCACAAAGTGGATGCATTATGATATGTCGGATGATGCATTGCCCATGGAGGAGGATGCAGTGATTCCACAGTGATTGCAGTGCACCTGGAATGCCAATTCAGCTGGCTGCAGTGTGCCTGCAGTGGTTGTAGTGCCCCCTTCTGTGTCTCTGAAAATGAATGCCGTGCCCATGCAGTGGATGCAGAGTTCCAAAAGATGGATGTGGTATGTTGTGACAGAGGATGCACTGCACATGAATGTGGATGCAGTGATCCTGAAGTGGTTGCAGTGCACATGCAGTGCCACTTCAGCTGGATGCAGTGTCCCTGCATTCTCTGCAGTGCAACCTGCACTGTCCCTGAATTTGGATGCAGTGCTCATTCAGAGACGAGGTATGTTGTGATGGAGGATGCAGTGCCAGTGAAGGCAGATGCAGAGATCCTCCAGTAATGGCAGTGCACCTGCAGTGCCACTTCAGCTGGATCCAGAGTCCCTGCAGTGCATGTACGTGGGTGCAGTGCCCATGAAATGGCTGCCGTGTCACTGAAGGTAGATGCAGTATGTTGTGACGGAGGATCCTGTGGCGATGAAGGTGGATGTAGTGATCCTGCAGTGGTTGAAGTGCCCCCTGCAGGGTCCCTGAATGAGAATGCCATCCCCTTGCAGTGGATTCAGTGCCCCACAAGGTGGATGCAGTATGTAATGACGGATGATGCATTGCCCATGAAGGTGCATGCAGTGTTCCTGCACTGGTTGTCGTGCCCCCTTCTGTGTCCCTGATTGTGGTTGCAGTGCCCATGGAGTGGATGCAGTGTCCCAAAGGCAGATGCAGTATGTTGTAATGGAGGATGCAGTGCCCATGAAGTTGGATGTGGTGATCCTGCAGTTATTGCAGTGCCCCCTTCAGGTTCCCTGAATGTGGATTCAGTTCCCATGCAGTGGATGCAGTGTTGCACAAGGTGGATGCAGCATGTTGTGACGGAGGATGCAGTGCCCACGACTGTGAATGCAGTGAGACTGCAGTGATTGCAGTGCGCATGCAGTGTCCCTGAATGAGGTTGCAGTGAACATGAAGTGGATGCAGTGAACAGTCAGTGATTGTGGTGCACATGCAGTGCCACTTCAGCTGTATGCAGTGTCCCTGCAGTGGTTGCAGTGATGCCTACATTGTCCGGGAATGTGGATGCAGTGCCCAGGCAGTGTATGCAGTGTCACACAAGTTGGATGCAGTATGTTGTGACAGAGGCTGCAGTGCCCATGAAGGTGGATGCAGTGATCCTGCAGTGGTTTCTGTCCACACTGCAGTGTCCCTCAAAGTGGAGGCAGTGCACAAGCAGTGGATGCACTGAACATTCAGTGATTGCAGTGCCCCTGCAGTGCCAATTCAGCTGAATGCAGTGTTGCTGCAGTGGTTGCAGAGCCCAATGCAGTGTCTCTGAATGTAGATTCAGGGCCCATGCAGCCTCTGCAGTGTTACCCAAGGTGTATGCAGTATGTTGTGAAGTAGGATGCAGTACCCATGAAGGTGGATGCAGTGATCCTGCATTCATTGCAGTGCACCTGCAGTGTCAATTCATCTGGATGCAGTGTCCCTGAATGTGGATTCACTGCACATGCAATGATGATGTGTGTTGTCATGGAGGATGCAGTGCCCATGCAGGCAGATGCAGTGATCCTGCACTGATTGCAGTGCATCTGCAGTGCCGCTTCAGGTGGATCCAGTGTCCCTGTAGTGGTTGTGGTGCCTGTTGCACTGTCCCTGAACGTGGATGCAGTGCCCATGCAATGGCTGCAGTGTCGCTGAAGGTAGATGCAGTATGCTGTGTTGGAGGAAGCAGTGGCCATGAAGGTGGATGAAGCAATGCTGCAGTGGTTGCAGTGACCCCTGCAGGGTCCTTGAATGACAATGCCATGCCCTTGCAGTGGATTCAGTGCCCCTCAAGGTGGATGCAGTATGTTATGATTCATGATGCATTGCCCATGAATGAGGATGCAGTCATTCTGCACTGATTGCAGTGCACCTGCAGTGCCATTTCAGCCAGCTGCAGTGTGCCTCCAGTGGTTGTAGGCCCCCTTCTGTGTCTCTGAATACGAATGCAGTGCCCATGCTGTGGATGCAGAGTACCAAAAGATGGATGTGGTATGTTGTGACAGAGGATTCAGTGCCCATGAAAGTGGATGCAGTGATCCTGCAGAGGTTGCTGTGCGCATGTAGTGACTCTTCAGCTGGGTGCAGTGCCCCTGCAGTCGCTGCAGTGCAACCTGCACTGTCCCTGAATTTGGATGCAGTGCTCCTGCAGTGATGAAGTATGTTGTGATGGAGGATGCAGTGCCCATTAAGGCAGATGAAGCGATCCTGCCGTGGTTTCCATGCACACTGTAGTGTCCCTGAATGTGAATGCAGTGAACCTGAAGTGGATGCAGTAAACATTCATTGATTGCATTGCACCTGCAGTGCCACTTCAGCTGCATACAGTGCCTCTGCTGTGGTTGCAGTGCTGCAAGCATTGTCCAGGAATGAAGATACACTGCCCAGGCAGTGTATGCAGTGTCGCACAAGTTGGATGAAGTATGTTGTGACAGACGATGCAGTGCCCATGCAGTGGATGCACTGTCCCACAAGGCAGATGCAGTATGTTGTAATGGAGTATGCAGTACCCATGAAGGTGGATGTGGTGATCCTGCAGTTGTTGCAGTCCCCCCTTTAGGTTCCCTGAATGTGGATGCAGTGCCCATGCAGTGGATGCAGTGGGACTGCAGTGATTGCAGTGTGCCTGCAGTGCCACTACAGCTGGATCTAGAGTCGCTGCAGTGGTTGCAGTTCCTGTTGCACTGTCCCTGAACTTGGCTGCAGTGCCCATGAAATGGCTGCTATGCCACTGAAGGAAGATGCAGTTTGTTGTGATGGAGGATGCAGTGCCCATGAAGGTGGATGCAGTGATCCTGCAGTGTTTACCGTACACACTGTAGTGTCCCTGAATGTGGATGCTTTGAACATGAAGTGGATGCTGTGAACATTCAGTGATTGCAGTGCACCTGCACTGCCACTTCATCTGCATACAGAGTGCCTGCACTGGTTGCAGTGCTGCCTGCATTGCCCTGGCCTGTGGATGCAGTGCCCAGGCAGTGTATGCAGTGTCACACAAGTTGGATGCAGTATGTTGTGACAGAGGAACCAGTTGACATGATGGTGGATGCAGAGTTCCTGATGTGGTTTCCGTGCACACTGTAGTGTCCCTGAATGTGGATGCAGTGAACATGAAGTGTATGCAGTGAATATTCAGTGATTATGGTGCACCTGCAGTGCCACTTCAGCTCCATACAGTGTCCCTGCAGTGATTGCAGTGCTGCCTGCATTGTCTGGGAATGTGGATGCAGTGCCCTGGCAGTGTATGCAGTGTCACACAAGTTGGATGCAGTATGTTGTGACAGAGGACGCAGAGCCCATGAAGGTGGATGCAGTGAACAAGCAGTGGATGCACTGAATATTCAGTGATTTCAGTGCACCTGCAGTGCCACTTCAGCTGAATGCAGTGTTGCTGCAGTGGTTGCAGAGCCCACTGTCGGTTCTGTGAATTAGGGTGTGGGGTCCATGTAGCCTCTGCAGTGTTACCCAAGGTGGATGCAGTATGTTGTGAAGTAGGAGGCAGTACCCATGAAGGAGGATGCAATGATCCTGCATTCATTGAAGTGCACCTGAAGTGTCCATTCATCTGGATGCAGTGTCCCTGAATGCGGACTCAGTGCTCATTCACTGATGATGTATGTTGTCATGGAGGATGCAGTGCACATGAAGGCAGATGCAGTGATCCTGCAGTGATTGCAGTGCACCTGGAGTGCCACTGCAGCTGGCTAAATTGTGCCTGCAGTGGTTGCAATGCCCTCTTCTGTGTCTATGAATATGAATGCCGTGCCCATGCAGTGGATGCATAGTACCAAAAGATGGATGTGGTATGTTGTGACAGAGGATGCAGGGCCCATGAATGTGGAGGCAGTGATCCTGCAGTGGTTGCAGTGCACACACAGTGCCACTTCAGCTGGATGCAGTGTCCCTGCAGTCGCTGCAGTGCAACCTGCACTGTCCCTGAATTTGGATGCAGTGCTCATGCAGTGATGAAGTATGTTGTGATGGAGGATGCAGTGCCCATGAAGGCAGATGCAGTGATCCTGCCATGGTTTCCATGCACACTGTAGTGTCCCTTAATGTGGATGCAGTGAACATGAAGTAGATGCAGTGAACAATCATTTATTGTGGTGCACCTGCAGTGCCACTTAAACTGCATATAGTGCCCCTGCAGTGGTTGTAGTGCTGCCTGCAATGTCCGGGGATGCGGATGCACTGCCCAGGCAGTGTATGCAGTGTAACACAAGTTGGATGCAGTATGTTGTGACAGTGGATGCAGTGACCATGAAGGTGGATGCAGTGAACATGAAGTGGATGCTGTGAACATTCAGTGATTGTGGTGCACCTGCAAGTGCCACTTCAGCTGGATCCAGAGTCCCTGCAGGGATTGCAGTGCCTGTTGCACTGTCCCTGGACATGGCTGCAGTGCCCATACAATGGCTGCAGTGTCACTGAAGGTAGATACAGTATGCTGTGTTAGAGGAAGCAGTGGCCATGAAGGTGCATGCAGTGATCCTGCAGTGGATTCTGTGCACACTGCAGTGTCCCTGAATGTGGATGCAGTGAACATGAAGTGGATGCAGTGAACATTCAGTGATTGCGGTGAGCCCTCAGTGCCACTTCAGCTGCATGCAGTGTCCCTGCAGTGGTTGCAGTGCTGCCTGCATTGTCCGGGAATGTGGATGCAGTGCCCAGGCAGTGTATGCAGTGTCACACAAGTTGGATGCAGTATGTTGTGACAGAGGATACAGTGCCCATGAAGGTGGATGCAGGGATCCTGCAGTGGTTTCCGTGCACACTGCAGTGTCCCTGAATGTGGATGCAGTGAACAAGCAGTGGATGCACTGAATATTCAGTGATTGCAGTGCACCTGCAGTGCCACTTCAGCTGAATGAAGTGTTGCTGTAGTGGTTGCAGAGCCCACTGCAGTTTCTCTGAATGTGGATGCAGGGCCCATGCAGCCTCTGCAGTGTGACCCAAGGTGGATGCAGTATGTTGTGAAGTTGGATGAATTGTCCATGAAGGAGGATGCAGTGAATATGCAGTGATTGCAGTGCACCTGCAGTGCCACTTCAGCTGGCTGGAGTGTGCCTGGAGTGGTTGCAGTGCTGCCTGCAATGTCCGGTAATGTGGATTCAGAGCCCAGGCAGCCTCTGCAGTGTGACCCAAAATGGATGCAGTATGTTATGGTGGATGATGCATTGACGATGAAGGAGGATGCAGTGATCCTGCATTCATTGCAGTGTACCTGCAGTGTCAATTCGTCTGAATGCAGTGTCCCTGAATGTGGATTCACTGCTCATGCAGTGATGATGTGTGTTGTCATGGAGGATGCAGTGCCCATGAAGGCAGATGCAGTGATCCTGCAATGACTGCAGTGCATCTGCAGTGCCACTTCTGGTGGATCCAGTGTCCCTCCAGAGGTTGCAGTGCTTGTTGCACTGTCCCTGAACATGGATGCAGTGCCCATGCAATGGTGCAGTGTCACTGAAGGTAGATGCAGTATGTTGCATTGGAGGAAGCAGTGGCCATGAAGGTAGATGCAGTGATCCTGCAGTGGTTGCAGTGCCCCCTACAGGGTCCCAGAATGAGCATGCCATGCCCTTGCAGTGGATTTAGTGCCCCACAAGGTGGATATAGTATGTTATGATGGATGATGCATTGCCCAAGAAGGAGGATGCAGTGAATCTGCAGTGATTGCAGTGCACCTGCAGTGCCATTTCAGCTGGCTGCAGTGTTCCTGCTGTGGTTGCAGTGCTCCCGGCATTGTCCTAGAATGGGGATGCAGTGGTAAAGCAGTGGATGCAGTGTCACACAAGGTGGATGCAGTATGTTTTGTCTGAGGATGCAGTGCCTATGAATGTTGAATTGGTGAACTGATAGTGGGTGCAGTGCACCCTGCATTGTCCCTGAATGTGGATGCAGTGCCCATGCAGTGTATGCAGTGTCCCAGAATGTGCACGCAGTATGATGTGCCGTAGAATGCTGTGCCAACTAAGGTGGATGCCGTGAGCCTGCAGTGATTGTCGTGCGCCTGCAGTGCCACTTCAGGTGGATGCACTGTCCTTGCAGTGGTTGCCGTGCCCCTGGCCTTGTCCTGGAATGTGGATGCAGTGCCAATGCAGTGGATGCAGTGTCACACAAGCTGAATGCAGCATGTTATGACAGATGATGCAGTTCTCATGAAGGTGGATGCAGTGTCCCATCACTGCTTGCAGTGGCCCCTGCATTGTCCGGGAATGTGGATGCAGTAGTCATGCAGTGGATGCAGTGTCCCACAAGGAGGATGCAGTATGTTGTGATGGAGGATGCAGGGCCCATGAAGGTGGATGCAGTGACGCTGCAGTGGTTGCAGTGCCCCCTACAGTTCCCTGAATGTGGATGAATTACCCATGCTGTAGTTGCAGTGTCCCACAAGGTGGATGTCGTATGTTGTGATGGAAGATGCAGTGCTCACAAAGTGGATGCAGTGAAACTGTGTTTAATGCAGTGTGACTTCAGCTGTATGCGGTGTCCCTGCAGTGCTTGCCGTGCCCACTGCATTGTCTGAGAACGTGGATGCAGTGCCCAGGCATTGGATGCAGTGTCCCACAAGCTGCAAGCACTATGTTGTGACGGAGGCTGCAGTGCCCATGAAGGGGCATGCATTAATCCTGCAGTGGTTTAGTGCACCCTGCTGTTTCCCTGAATTTGGATGCTGTGAACATGCAGTGGATGCAGTGACCCTGAAGTGATTGCAGTGCACCTGCATTTCCACATCATCTGGAAGCAGTGTCCCTGCACAGGTTGCAGTGCCGCCTTATGTGTCCCTGAACGTGAATGCAGTGCCCATGCAGTGAATTCAGTGTACCTAATTGTTTATGCAGTATGTTGTGACGGAGGATGCAGTGCCCATGAAGGTGGATGCAGTGATTCTGCAGTGGTTGCAGTGCCCCTGCAGTTTACCTGAATGTGGATACAGTGGTCATGCACTGGATGCAGTTTCCCTCAAGGTGGCTGCCCTATGTTGTGATGGAGGATTCAGTGATCATGAAGAAGGATGCAGTGATCCTGCAGTCATTGCAGTGCACCTGCAGTGCCTCGTGAGCTGACTGCAGTGTCCCTGCAGTGGTTGCAGTGCCCCGTTCTGTGTCTCTGAATGTGTATGCATTGCTCAAGCAGAGGATGCAGAGTACCCAAAGTTGGTGTCCTTATGTTGTGACAGAGGATGCAGTGCCCACGCGTTGGATGCAGTGAGCCGGCAGTGATTGCATTACACCTGCAGTGCCACTTCAGCAGGACGCAGTGTCCCTGCAGTGGTTGCAATGCCCCCTGCATTGTCCTGGAATGTGGATGCAGTGCTCATGCAGTGGATGTAGTGTCCCACAAGGTGGAGGCATTGTGGTGTGTTGTAGTATGCAGTGCTGAGGAAGGTGAATGCAATGATCCAGCAGTGATGGCAGTGTGCCTGTAGTGCCACTTCAGCTGGAAGCAGTGTTGCTACAGTGGTTGCAGTGCCGCCTTCTGTGTCCCTGAAGATGAATGCAGTGCCTATGCCGTGGAGGAAGTGTACCTAAAGGTTTATGCAGTATGTAGTGACGGAGGATGAAGTGCCTATGAAGATGGATGGAGCATCCCTGCAGTTGTTGCAGTGCCCCCTGCATTGTCCCTGAATGTGGATGCAGCGCCCTTGCAGCGGATTCAGTGACCCAAATGGTGGATGCATTATGGTATGACAGATGATGCATTGCCCATGAAGGAGGATGCAGTGATTCTGTAGTGATTGCAGTGCACCTGGAGTGCCACTTCAGCTGGCTGGAGTATGCATGCAGTGGTTGCAGTGCTCCCATTCTCTGTCTCTGAATACGGATGCAGTGCCCATATAGTGGATGCAGAGGACCAAAAGATGCATGTGGTATGTTGTGACAGAGGATGCAGTGCCCATGAATGTGGATGCAGTGATCCAGCAGCGGTTGGAGTGCCCATGCAGTGCCACTTCAGCTGGATGCAGTGTCCCTGCAGTCGCTGCAGTGGAAACAGCACCTTCCCTGAATTTGGATGCAGTGCTCATGCAGTGATGAAGTATGTTGTGATGGAGGATGCAGTGTCCATGAATGCAGATGCAGTGATCCTGCAGTGATTGCAGTGCACCTGCAGTGCCACTTCAGCTGGCTGGAGTGGGCCTGCAGTGGTTGCAGTGCTGCCTGCAATGTCCTGGAATGTGGATTCAGGGCCAAGGCAGCCTCTGAAGTGTGACTCAAGGTGGATGCAGTATGTTATGATGGATGATGCATAGCCCATTAAGGAGGATGTAATGATCCTGCATTCATTGCAGTGCACCTGAAGTGTCAATTCATCTATTTGCAGTGTCCCTGAATTTGGATTCAGTGCTCATGCAGTGATGATGCATGTTGTGATGGAGGATGCAGTGCCCATGAAGGCAGATGCAGTGATCTTGCAGTGATTGTAGTGCATCTGCAGTGCCACTTCAGGTGGGTCCAGTGTCCCTGCAGTGGTTGCAGTTCCTGTTGCAGTGTCCCTGAACATGGATGCAGTGCCCATGCAATGGCTGCAGTGTCAGTGAAGGTAGATGCAGTATGTTTTGTTGGAGGAACCAGTGGCCATGAAGGTGGGTGCAGTGATCCTGCAGTGGTTGCAGTGCCCCAAGCAGGGTCCCTCAATGAGGATGCCGTGCCCTTGCAGTAGATTCAGTGCCCCAAATGGTGGATGCATTATGTTATGACAGATGAGGCATTGCCCATGAAGGAGGATGCAGTAATTCTGCAGTGATTGCAGTGCAACTGCATTGCCACTTCAGCTGGCTGGAGTGTGCCTGCAGTGGTTGCAGTGCCCCCTTCTTTGTCTCTGAATACCAATGGAGAGCCCATGCAGTGGATGCAGAGTACCAAAAGATGGATGTGGTATGTTGTGACAGAGGATGCAGTGCCCATGAATGTGGATGCAGTGATCCAGCAGCGGTTGGAGTGCCCATGCAGTGCCACTTCAGCTGGATGCAGTGTCCCTGCAGTCACTGCAGAGCAACCTGCACTGTCCCTGAATTTGAATGCAGTGCTCATGCAGTGATGAAGTATGTTGTGATGGACGATGCAGTGCCCGTGAAGGCAGATGCAGTGATCGTGCAGTGATTGCAGTGCCACTTCAGCTTGATCCAGAGTCCCTGCGGTGGTGGCAGTGCCTGTTGCACTGTCCCTGAACGTGGCTACATTGTCCATACAATGGCTGCAGTGTCACTGAGGGTAGATGCAGTATGTTGTGTTGGAGGAAGCAGTGGCCATGAAGGTGGATGCAGTGATCCTGCAGTGGTTGCAGTGCCTCTGCAGGGTCATGGACTGAGAATTTCGTGCCCTTGCAGTGGATTCAGTGCCACACAAGGTGGACGCAGTATGTTATGACGGATGATGCATTCCCCATGAAGGTGAATGCAGAGTTCCTGCACTGGTTGTCGTGTCCCCTTCTGTGTTCCAGATTGTGGCTGCAGTGCCCATGCAGTGGATGCAGTGTCTTACAAGGCAAATGCAGTATGTTGCCATGGAGGATGCAGTGCCCATGAAGGTGGATGTGGTGATCCTGCAGTTGTTGCAGTGCCCCCTTCAGGTTTCCTGAATGTGGTTGCAGTGCCCATGCAGAGGATGCAGTGTCGCACAAGGTGGATGCAGTACGTTGTAACGGAAGATACAGTGCCCATGACTGTGAATGCAGTGAGGTTCCAGTGATTGCAGTGAACCAGCAGTGCCACTTCAACTGTATACAGAGTCCCTGCAGTGGTTGCAGTGCTGCCAGCATTATCCAGGAATGCGGATGCAGTGCCCAGGCAGTGTATGCAGTGTCACACAAGTGGGATGCAGTATGTTTTGACAGAGGATGCAGTGCCCGTGAAGGTGGATGCAGTGATCCTGCAGTCGTTTCCGTGCACACTGTAGTGTCCCTGAATGTGGATGCAGTGAACAAGCAGTGGATGCACTGAACATTCAGTGATTGCAGTGCACCTGCAGTGCCACTTAAGCTGAATGCAGTGTTGCTGCAGTGGTTGCAGAGCCCAATGCAGTGTCTCTGAATGTGGATGCAGGGCCCATGCAGCCTCTGCAGTGTGACCCAAGATGGATGCAGTATGTTGTGAAGTAGGATGAAGTGCACATGAAGGAGGATGCAGTGATCCTGCGTTCATTGCAGTGCACCTGAAGTGTCAATTCATCTGGATGCAGTGTCACTGAATGTGGATTCAGTGCTCATGCAGTGCTGATGTGAGTTGTCATGGAGGATGCAGTGCCCATGAAGGCAGATGCAGTGATTGCAGTGCATCTGCAGTGCCACTTCAGGTGGATCCAGTGTCCCTGCAGTGGTTGCAGTGCCTGTTGCACTGTCCCTGAACGTGGATGCAGTGCCCATGCAATGTCTGCAGTGTCACTGTAGGTAGATGCAGTATGTTGTGTTGGAGGAAGCAGTGGCCATGAAAGTGGATGCAGTGATCCTCCAGTGGTTGCAGTGCCCCATGCAGAGTCTATGAATGAGGATGCCATGCCCTTGCAATGGATTCAGTGCCCCACAAGGTGGATGCAGTATGTTATGACGGATGATGCATTGCCCATGAAGAAGGATGCAGTGAATATGCAGTGATTACAGTGCACCTGCAGTGCCACTTCAGCTGGCTGCAGTGTGCCTGCAGTGGTTGCAGTGCCTCCTTCTGTGTCTCTGAATACGAATGCAGTGCCCATGCAGTGGATGCAGAGTATCAAAAGATGGATGTGGTATGTTGTGACAGAGGATTCAATGCCCATGAATGTGGATGCAGTGATTCTGCTGTGGTTGCAGTGTGCATCAGTGCCACAGCAGCTGGATGCAGTGTGCCTGCAGTCACTGCAGTGCAACAAGAACTGTCCCTGAATTTGGATGCAGTGCTCATGCAGTGATGAAGTATGTTTTGATGGAGGATGCAGTGCACATGAAGGCAGATGCAGTGATCCTGCAGTAATTGCAGTGCCACTTCAGCTGGATCCAGAGTTGCTGCAGGGGTTGCATTGCCTGTTGCACTGTCCCTGAACGTGGCTGCATTGCCCACACAATGGCTGCAGTGTCACTGAAGGTAGATTCAGTATGTTGTGTTGGAGGAAGCAGTGGCCATGAAGGTGGATGCAGTGATCCTGCAGTGGTTGCAGTGCCCCCTGCAGGGTCCGTCCTTGAGAATGCAATGCCCTTGCAGTGGATTCAGTGCCTCATAAGGTGGATGCACTATGTTATGACGGATGATGCATTGCCCAGGAAGGAGGATGCAGTGATTCTGCAGTGATTGCTTTGCACCTGCAGTGCCACAGCAGCTGGCTGCAGTGTTCCTGTAGGGGTTGAAGTGCCCATTTCTGTGTCTCTGAATACGAATGCAGTGCCTATGCAGTGGATGCAGAGTACCAAAAGATGGATGTGGCATGTTGTGACAGAGGATGCAGTGCCCAAGTGTAGCATGCAGTGAACCAGCAGTGATTGCAGCATGCCTTCAGTGCCACTTCAGCTGGATGCAGTGTGCCTGCATTTGTTCCAATGCCCCCTGCATTGTCCTGGAATGTGGATGCAGTGCTCATGCAGTGGATGCAGTGTCCCACAATGTGGTGGCATTGTGGTGTGTTGTAGTATGCAGTGCCAATGAAGGTGAATGCAGTAATCCTGCAGTGATGGCAGTGCGACTGCTCTGCCACTTCAGCTGGATGTGGTGTTGCTGCAGTGGTTGCAGTGCCCATTGCATTGTCCAGGAATTTGGATGCAGTGCCCAGGCAGTGGATGCAGTGTCCCACAAGGTGCATGCAGTATGTTGTCACGGAGGATGCAGTGCCCATGAGGGTGGATGAAGTGATCCGGCAGTGGTTGCAGTGCACCTTGCTGTGTCCCTGAATGTGGATGCTGTGAAAATGTAGTGGATGCAGTGATCCTGCAGTGATTGCAGTGCACCTGCATTTCCACCTCAGCTGGAAGCAGCATCCCTGCAGGGGTTGCAGTGCTGCCTTCTGTGTCCCTGAAGGTGAATGCAGTGCCCATGCAGTGAATGCAGTGTATCTAAAGGTTTATGCAGTATGTTGTGATGGAGGATGCAGTGCCCATGAAGGTGGAGGCAGTGTCCCTTCAGTGGTTGCAGTGCCCCCATCATTGTCCTGGTATGTGGATGCGGTGGTCAAGCATTGGATGCAGTGTCTCACAAGGTGGTGCCATACGTTTTGTCGGAGGATGCAGTGCCCATGAAGGTGGAAGCGGTGAACCAGCAGTGCTTCCAGGGCCCCCTAGAGTTTTCCTGAATGTGGATCCACTGCCCCTGCAGTGCATATAGTGTGCCACAAGGTGGATGCAGAATGTTGTGACGGAGGATGCAGTCTCCACGAGGTTGATGCAGTGAGCCTTCAGTGATTGCAGTGCACCTGCACTGCCATTTCAGCTGGATGCAGTGCTGCTGCAGTGGTTCCAGAGCCAACTGCAGTGTCCCTAATCTTGGAAGCAGTGCCAATGCAGAGGATGCAGTGTCCCACAATGTGCGTGCAGTTTGTTGTGACGGCGGATTTAGTGATCATGAAGGTGGATGCGGTGAACCTGCAGTGGTTGCAGTGCCCGCTACACTTTCCCTGAATGTGGATGCAGTGCCCATGCAGTGTATGCAGTGTCCCACAAGGTGGATGCAGTATGTTGTGACGCAGGATGCAGTGCCCATGAAGGTGGATGCAGTGAGCCTGTAGTGATTGCAGTGCACCTGCAGTGACACTTCCGCTGGATGTGGTGTTGCTTCAGTTGTTGCAGAGCACACTGCAGTGTCCCTGAACGTGGATGCAGTGCCCATGCAGTGGATGCAGTGTCCCACAATGTGCATGCAGTATGTTGTGACGGAGGATGCAGTTCCCATGAAGGTGGATGCAGTGATGCTGCCGTGGTAGCAGTTCCCCCTGCATTTCCCTGAACGTGGATGCAGTGCCCATGCAGTAGTTGCAGTGTCCCTCAAGGTGGATGTCGTATGTTGTGATGGAAGATGCAGTACCCACGAACGTGGATGCAGTGAGCCTGTGATGAATGCAGTGTGCCTGCAGTGTGACTTCTGCTGTGCCGTGTCCCTGCAGTGTTTGAAGTGCACACTGCAATGTCCGAGGACGTGGATGCAGCGCCTAGGCATTGGATGCAGTGCCCCACAAGGTGCCTGCAGTATATTGTGATGGAGGATGGAGTGCCCATGAAAGGGGATGCATGATCCTGCAGTGGTTGCAGTGCACCTGCATTGCCACTTCAGCTGGATGCAGTGTAGCTGCAGTGGTTGCTGAGCCCCCTGCCATTTCCCTGAATGTGGATGCAGTGCCCATGCAATGCCTGCAGTGTGACCCAAGGTGGATGCCGTATGTTGTGAAGTAGGATTCAGTGCCCATGAAGGATGATGCAGTGATCCTGCAGTCATTGCAGGGCCCCTGCAGTGCCACTTCAGCTGGATGCAGTGTCCATGCAGTGGTTGCAATGCCCCCTGCATTGTCCTGGAATGTGGTTTCACTGCTCATGAAGTGTATGCAGTGTCCCACAAGGTGGTTGCAGTATGTTGTGATGGAAGATGCAGTGCCCACGAAGGTGGATGCACTGAGCCTGTGCTGAATGCAGTGCATCTGCAGTGCGACATCAGCAGTATCCAGTGTCCCCACAGTGGTTGCAGTGCCCACTGCATTGTCCAAGAAGGTGGATGCAGTGCCCAGGCAGTGGATGCAGTGTCCCACAAGGCTGATGCAGTATGTTATGACGGATGATGCAGTTCTCATGAAGGTGGATGCAGTGTCCCTGCAGTGCTTTGCACTGCCCATTGCATTGTCCGAGAACATGGATGCAGTGCCCAGGCATTGGATGCCATGTCCCACAAGTTGGATGAAGTATGTTGTGATGGAGCATGCAGTGCCCATGAAGGTGGATGCAGTGATCGTGCAGTAATTGCAGTGCACCTGTATTTCACAACAGCTGGAAGCAGTGTCCATGAAGGGGTTGCATGGCCGCCTTCTCTGTCCCTGAAGATTAATGCAGTGCACATGCAGTGGTAGCAGTGTACGTAAAGGATATTACAGTATGCTGTGACGGAGATTGCAGTGCCCATGAATGTGGAGGTAGTGTCCCTACAGTGGTTGTAGTGCTCCCGGGATTGTCCTGGAATGTGGAGGCAGTGCCCATGCAGCTCATGCAGTGTCCCACAAGGTGGATGCAGTATGTTGTGACGGAGGATGCAGTGCCAACGAAGGTGGATGCAGTGAGCCTGCAATAATTGCAGTGCGCCTGCATTGTGACATCAGCTGGATGCAGTGTTGCTGCAGTAGTTGCACACCCAACTTCAGTGTCCCTGAATGTGGATACAGTGCCCATGCAGTGGATGCAGTGACCCACAATGTGCATGCTGTATGTTGTGACGGAGGATGCAGTGCCCTTGAAGGTGGATGCAGTGATCCTGCAGTGGTTGCAGTGCCCCCTGATGTTTACCTAAATGTGCATGAAGTGCTCATGCAGTGGATGCAGTGTCCCACAAGGTGGATGCCTTATGTTGTGATGGAGGAGTCAGTGATCATGAAGGAGGATGCAGTGATACTGCAGTCACTGCAGTGCACCTGCAATGCCACTTCAGCTGGCTGCAATGTCCCTGCAGTGGTTGCAGAGCACCGTTTTGTGTCCCTGAATGTGGATGCAGTGTCCATGCAGTGGATGCAGAGTATCAAAAGTTGGTGGCAGTATGTTGTGACAGAGGATGCAGTGCCCACGTGTTGGATGCAGTGAGCTGGCCGTGATTGCAGTATGCCTTCAGTGCCACTTCAGCTGGATGCTGTGTCCATGCAGTGGTTGAAATGACCCCTGCATTGTCCTGGAATGTTGATGTAGTGCCAATGCAGTGGATGCAGTGAAACTTCCGTGATTGCAGTGAGCCTGCAGTGCCACTTCATCTGGATGCAGTGTCCCTGCAATGGTTGCAGTGCCCCCTGCATTGTCCCTGAATGTGGATGCAGTGCCCATGCAGTGCATGCAGTGTCCCACAAGGTTGATGCAGTATTTTGTGAAGCAGGATTCAGTGTCCATGAAGGATGATGCAGTGACCCATCAGTCATTGTTGTGCACCTGCAGTGCCACTTCATCTGGATGCAGTGTCCCTGCAGTGGTTGCTGGGCCCCGTCAATGTCCCTGAATGTGGGTGCACTGCCCATGTAGTGGATGCAGAGTCCCAAAAGGTCCATGCAGTATGTTGTGACAGATGATGCAGTGCCCATGAGGGTGGATGCTGTGATCTGGCAGAGGTTGCCGTGCACACTGCTGTGTCCCTGAATGTGGATGCTGTGATCATGCAGTAGATGCAGTAATCCTGCAGTCGTTGAAGTGCCGCCCTCTGTGTCCCTGAAGGTGAATGCAGTGCCCATGCAGAGGATGCAGTGTATCTAAAGGTTTATGCTGTACGTTTTGACGGAGGATGCAGTGCCCATGAAGGTGGATGCAGTGTCCCTGCAGTGGTTGCAGTACCCCCGTCATTCTCCTGGAATGTGGAAACAATGGTCATGCGATGGATGCAGTGTCTCACAAGGCGGATGCAGTATGTTTTATAGGAGGATGCAGTGCCAATGAAGGTGGATGTGGTGAACCTACAGTGGGTGCAGTGCCCCCTACAATTTCCCTGAATGTGGATGCGGTGCCCATGCAGTGCATGCAGTGTCCCACAAGTTGGATGCAGTATGTTGTGATGGAGGATGCAGTCCCCACGAACGTGGATGCAGTGAGCCTTCAGTGATTGCAGTGCACCTGCAGTGCCACTTCATCTGGATGCAGTGTTGCTGCAGGGGTTGCAGAGAGCCCTGTAGTGTCCCTGAACGTGGATGCAATGCCCGTTCAGTGGATGCAGTGTCCCACAAGGTGCACACAGTATGCTGTGATGGAGGATGCAGTGCCAATCAAGGTGGATGCAGTGATACTGCAGTGGTTGCCGTGCCCCCTGCAGTTTACCTGAATTTGGATGCAGTGCTCATGCAGTGGATGCAGTGTCCCACAAGGTGGATGCCTTATGTTGTGATGGAGGATTCAGTGAACATGAAGCCGGATGCAGTGATCCGGCAGTCATTGCAGTGCACTTGTAGTGCCACATCACCTGGCTGAAGTGTCCCTGCAGTGGTTTCAGTGCCCCATTATGTGTCCCTGAATGTGGATGAAGCAGCCATGCAGTGGATGCAGAGTACCAAAATTTGGTTTCCGTATGTTGTGACAGAGGATGCAGTGCACAAGTGTTGCATGCAGTGAGCTGGCAGTGATTGCAGTATGCCTTCAGTGCCACTTCAGATGGATGGAGTGTCCCAGCAGTGGATGCAATGCCCACTACATTGTCCTCTAATGTGGATCCAGTGCTCATGCAGTGGATGCAGTGTCCCACAATTTGGAGGCATTGTGGTGTGTTGTAGTATGCAGTGCCGATGAAGGTGAATGCAGTGATCCTGCAGTGAAGGCAGTACGCCTGCAGTGCCACTTAAGATGGATGCAGTGTTGCTGCAGTGGTTGCAGTGCCCCCTGCATTGTCCATGAATGTGGATGCAGTGCCCAGGCAGTGGATGCAGATCACCAAACGATGGATGTGGTATGTTGTGACAGAGGAAGCAGTGCCCATAAAGGAGGATGCAGTGATCCTACAGTGGTTGCAGTGCACCCTGCTGTGTCGATGAATGTGGATGCTGTGAACATGCAGTGGATGCAGTGATCCTGCAGTGATTGCAGTGAGCCTGCATTTCCACATCAGCTGGAAGCAGTGTCCCTGCAGGGGTTGCAGTGCCGCCTTCTGTGTCCCTGAAGGTGAATGCAGGTCCCATGCAGTGGATACAGTGTACCTAAAGGTTTATGCTGTATGTTGTGATGGAGGATGCAGTGATTATGTAGGTTGATGTAGTGTCCCTGCAGTGGTTGCAGTGCCCCTGGCATTGTCTTGGAATTTGGATGCAGTGGTCAAGCAGTGGATGCAGTGTGTCACACAGTGGATGCAGTATGTTTTGTTCGAGGATGTAGTGCCCATGAAGGTGGAAGCGGTGAACCTGCAGTGGTTGCATTGCCCCCTACAGTTTCCTTGAATGTGGATGCAGTGCCTATGCAGTGCATGAGGTGCCCACGAACGTAGATTCAGTGAGCCTGCAGTTATTGCAGTGCACCTGCAGTGCCACTTCAGGGGATGCAGTGTAGCTGCAGTGGTTGCAGAGCCTACGGCCATGTCCCTGAATGTGGATGCAGTGCCCATGTAATGTCTGCAGTGTGACGCAAGGTGGATGCAGTATGTTGTCAAGTAGGATTCAGTGCATATGAAGGACGATGCAGTGATCCTTCAGTCATTGCAGGGCCCCTGCAGTGCCACTGCATCTGGATGCAGTGTCCCTGCAGTGGTTGCAGTGCCCCTGCAATGTCCCTGAATGTGGATGCAGTGCCCATGCAGTGGATGCAGTGTCCAACAAAGTGCATGCAGTATGTTGTGACGGAGGATGCAGTGCCCATTAGAGTGGATGCAGTGATCCGGCAATCGTTGCAGTGCTCCCTGCTGTGTCCCTGAATGTGGATGCTGTGAACATGCAGTAGATGCAGTGATCCTGCAGTGACTGCAGTGCACCTGAATTTCCACATCACCTGGAAGCAGTGTCCCTTCAGGGGTTGCTGTGCTGCTTTCTGTGTCCATGATGGTGAACGCAGTGCTCATGCAGTGGATGCAGTGTACCTAATGGTTTATGCAGTATGTTGTGACGGAGGATGCAGTACCCATGAATGTGGATGCAGTGCTCCAGCAGTGGTTGTCATGCCCCCTTCTGTGTCCCTGATTGTGGATGCAGTGCCCATTCAGTGGATGCAGTGTCCCACAAGGCAGATGCAGTATGTTGTAATGGAGCATGCAGTACCCATGAAAGTGGATGCAGTGTCCCTGCAGTGGTTGCAGTGCCCCCGGCATTGTCCTGTAATGTGGATGCAGGGTTCAAGCAGTCAATGCAGTGTCTCAGAAGGTGGATGCAGTATGTTGTGATAGAGGATGCAGTGCCCACGAGGTGGAAGCAGTGAGCCTGCAGTGATTTCAGTGCGCCTGCACAGCCACTTCAGCTGGATGCAGTCTTGCTGAAGTGCTTGCAGATCCAACTGCAGTGTCCCTGATTGTGGATGCAGTGCCATTGCAGTGGATGCAGTGTCCCACAATGGACATGCAGTATGTTGTGATGGAGGATGCAGTGCTCATGACGGTGGATGGAGTGATCCTGCAGTGGTTGCAGTGTCGCCTGCAGATTCCTTGAATTTGGATGCAGCCCTCATGCATAGGATGCAGTGTCCCACAATGTTGTTGCCTTACATTGTGATGGATGATTGAGTGATCATGAAGGAGGATGCAGTGATCCTGCTGTCATTTCAGTGCACCTGCAATGCCACTGCTGCCTGCTGCAGTGTCCCTGCAGTGCTTGAAGAGCCCCGTTGTTTCTCCCTGAATGTGGATGCTGTGCCGATGCAGTGGATGCAGAGTACCAAAAGTTGTTTGCCGTATGTTGTGACAGAGGATGCAGTGCCCAAGAGTAGGATGCAGTGAGCCAGCAGTGATTGCAGTACGCCTTCAGTGCCAACTCTGCTGGATGCAGTGTGCCTGCAGTGGTTGCAATGCCCCCTGCATTGTCCTGGAATGTGGATGCAGTGCTCATGCAGTGGATGCAGAGTCCCACAGTGCAGAGGCTTTGTGGTGTGTTGTAGTACGCAGTGCCAAATAAGGTGAAAGTAGTAATCCTGCAGTGATGACAGTGCGACTGCTGTGCCACTTAAGCTGGATGCAGTGCCCCTGCCGTGGTTGCAGTGCCAACTGCAAGGTCCGAGAACTTGGATGCAGTGCCCAGGTATCAGATGCAGTGTCCCACAAGGTGCATGTAGTATGTTGTGACGGAGGATGCAGTGCCCATGAAGGTGGATGCAGAGATACAGCAGTTTTTGCAGGGCACCCTGCTGTGTCCCAATATGTGGATGCTGTGAACATGCAGTGGATGCACTGATCCTGCAGTGATTGCAGTGCGCCTGCATTTCCACATCAGCTGGCAGTAGTGTCCCTGCAGTGGTTGCAGTGCCTCATGCATTGTCTGTGAATGTCGATGAAGTGCCAATGCAGTGGATGCCAAGAGCCTGCAGTGATAGGAGTGCGCCCGCAGTGCCACTTCAGCTGGATGCAGTGTGGCTGCAGTGGTTGCACAGCCAACTGCAGTGTCCCTGAACGTGGATGCAGTCCCCAAGCAGTGCATGCAGTGTCCCACAATGTGCATTCAGTATGTTGTGATGGAGGATGCAGTGCTCATTAAGTTGGATGCAGTGATCATGCAGTGGTTGCAGTGCCCCCTGCTGTTTACCTAAATGTGCATGCAGTGCTCATGCAGTGGATGCAGTGTCCCACAATGTGGATGCCTTATGTTGTGATGGAGGACTCAGTGATCATGAAGGAGGATGCAGTGATTCTGCAGTCACTGCAGTGCACCTGCCGTGCCACTTCAACTGGCTCCAGTGTCCCTGCCGTGGTTGCAGAGCACCGTTCTGTGTCCCAGAATGTGGATGCAGTGCCCCTGCAGTGGATGCAGAGTGTCAAATGTTGGTTGCCGTATGTTGTGACCGAGGATGCAGTGCCAACGTGTTGGATGCAGTGAGCCGTTAGTGATTGCAGTACGCCTTCAGTGTCACGTCAGTTGGATGCAGTGTCCCTGCAGTGGTTGCAATGCCCCCGACAAGGTCCTGGAATGTCGATGCAGTGCTCATGCAGTGGATGCAGTGTCCACAATTTGAAGGCATTGTGTTGTGTTGTAGTATGCATTGCTGATGAACGTGAATACAGTGATCCTGCAGTGATGGCAGTGCGAATACAGTGCCACTTCAGCTGGATGCAGTGTTGTTGCAGTGGTTGCAGTGCCACTTGCATTGTACAGGAAAGTGGATGCAGTGCCCAGGCAGCGTCTGCAGTGTCCAAAAAGGTGGCTGCAGTATGTTATGTCGGATGATGCAGTTCTCATGAAGGTGGATGCAGTGATGCTGCAGTGGTTGCAGTGCCCCCTACAGTTCCCTGAATGTGGATGCATTGCCCATGCACTAGTTGCAGTGTCCCACAGGGTGGATTTGGTATGTTGTGATGGAAGATGCAGTGCCCATGAAGGTGGATGGAGTGATGCAGCAGTGATTTCAGTGCACCTGCTGTGTCCCTGAATGTGGATGCTGTGAACATGCTGTGGATGCAGTGAACCTGCAGTGACTGGAGTGTTCCTGCATTTCCACAACTGCTGGAAGCAGTGTCCCTGCAGGGGTTGCAGTTCCGCCATCTGTGTCCGTGAAGGTGAATGCAGTGCCCATGCCTTGAATGCAGTGTACCTAAAGGTTTATGCAGAATGTGTGACGGATGATGCAGTGCCCATGAAGGTGGATGCAGTGTCCCTGCAGTGATTGCAGTGCCCCCTGCATTGTCCCTGAATGTGGATGCAGTGCCCATGTAGTGGATGAAGTGTACCTAAATGTCTATGCAGTATGTTGTGACGGAGGATGCAGTGACCATGAAGGTGGATGTGGTGAAACTGTGTGGTTTCAGTGCCCCCTACAGTTTCCCTGAATGTGTATGCAGTGCCCATGCAGTGGATGCAGTGTCCCACAATGTGCATGCAGTATGTTGTGACGGAGGATGCAGTTCCCATGAAGGTGGATGCAGTGATCCGGCAGTGGTTGCAGTGCCCCCTTCATTGTCCGGGAATGTGGATGCAGTGGCCAGGCAGTGGATGCTGTGACCCACAAGGTGGATGCATTATGTTATGACGGATGATGCAGTTCTCATGAAGGTGGATGCAGTGCATCCACATTCCCAGACAATGGAGGTGTCACGGAAACCATTGGAGAAACACTGCATCCAGATGAAGTGGCACTGCAGGTGCACTGCCATCACTGAAGGATCACTGCATTCACCTTCATCAGCACTAAATACTACAACAAACCACAAAGCCTCCACATTGTGGGAAACTGCATCCTCAGCATGAGCACTGCATCCACATTCAGGTAAAATGCAGGGGTCACTGAAACCACTGCAGCATCATTGCATCCACCTTCATGGGGCCGGCATCCTCCATCACAACATACTGCATCCACCTTGTGGGACACTGCATCCACTGCATGACTACTGCATCCACATTCCTGTACAATGATGTGTGAGCCATGCCTGAGTCAAGTCTCAGCCATGCCGATGTCACGTGCCAGCCCGTCCTGAACCAAGTGCCAGTCACACCTGAACCACAGGTCAGCCTCACTTGAAGCACGTGTCAGCCACACTGACACAACTTGCCTGCCATGAATGAACCACGTGCCAACCATGTCACAAACACATGTGAACCATGCCTGAGCAACAGCACAGCCATGCATGAGCCACTCCTGAGCCATGTGTGAGCCAAGCATGACAAAAGCCTGAATCATGTGTAAGATAAGTGGGAGCCAGTGCTGTGGCATGCCTGCATCACGTGTAAGCCATGGCTGAGCTATACCTGAACCACGTGTGAAAGCATCCTCTACCATTTGTGACTCAGACGAGTTGTGCATGAGCCACGCCTGAATTACACCCGAACGATGTGTGAGGCATGCATGAACCACATGTGAGACACCCTTGAAGCACATCTGAACCACCTGTGAAACACACATGATCGATGCTTGAATCGCACATGAACCGCAGGGGAGCCACACATGGAACACAGCTCAGCCATGCTAGAGCCACTTGCCAGGCATGACTGAGTATGTGGGAGCCACGTTTCAGCAACCTGTGAGTCACGTGGGAGCCACAACTGTACGTCATGTCACACATGTGTGACAGCATGTCTACCACACATGGATCCTGTGAGATGCATGCCTGAGTCACATGTCAGCCATGACTGAGACATGTGTGAGCCACACCACAGTCATGTTTCCTACATGCCAGAGTCACATCTCAGCCATGCCTGAACCACCTGCCACCCATGTGTGACCCCTGCATCAGCCACCCCTGAACTGCACGAAGGCCATGCATGAGCCATGTGTGAACCACACCCAGGTGACATGTCACGCACATCTGTGTCACGTGGCAGCCTCACCTGAGTCATGTGTCAGACACACATACATGACGTGTGAGCCACGCCTGAGTCACGTCTCAGCCGTGCCGATGTCACATGCCAGCCCATCCTGAACAAAGTGCCAGTCACACTTGAACAACAGGTCAGCCTCACTCGAAGCCCATGTCAGCCCACACTGGCACAACTTGCCTGCCATGCCTGCACCACGTGACAACCATGCCACAAAAACATGTGAGTTACACTTGAGCAGTACCACAGCTGTGCATGTGCCACACATTAGCCATGTGTTAGCCATGCACGGCAAAAGCCTGAATCATGTGTCAGATAGATGGGAGCCAGTGCTGTGGCATGCCTACATCATGTGTGAGCCATGGCTGAGCTATGGCTTAACCACTGGTGACAGTGTCCTCTACAATATGTGACCCACAAGTGTCATGTGTCAGCCACGCCTGGATTACAACTGAACCATGAGTGAGCCATACATGAACCACATGTGAGACACCCTTGAAGCACATCTAAACCACCTGTAAAACACACATGTTCCATGCTTGAATCGCACATGACCTGCAATGGAGCCACACAGGAAACACAGCTGAGCCATGCGTGAGCCTAGTGCCAGCCATGAGTCAGTAAGCAGGAGCCACGTTTCAGCAACCTGTGAGCCATGTGGGAGCCACACCAAGTGCCAGTCACACTCGAACCACAGGTGAGCCGCACTTGAAGCACATGTCAGCCACACTGGCACAACTTGCCTGCCATGACTGAACCACGTGCCAACCATGCCACAAACGCCCGTGAACCATGCCTGAGCAACACCACAGCCATGCAAGAGCCGCTTCTGAGCCATGGTGAGCCAAGCATGACAAAAGCCTGAATCATGTATCAGATATGTGGGAGCCAGTTCTGTGGCACGCCTGCATCACATGTGAGCCATAGCTGAGCTATGCCTGAACCGCGTGTGAAAGCGTCCTCTACCATTTGTGATCCAGACGAGTCGTGTGTGACCCATGCCTGAATTACAGCTGAACCATGTGTGAGCCATGCAGGAACCACGTGGGAGACACCCTTGAAGCATATCTGAAGAACATGTGAAACACACATGTTCCATGCTTGAAGCACCCATGAACCACAGGGGAGCCACCCATGAAACACAGCTGAGCCATAGGTGAGCCACGTGGCAGACATGACTGAGTATGTGGCAGCCACGTTTCAGCAAGCTGTAGTCACGTGGAAGCCACCCATGGATGGCATGTGACTCCTGCGTGATCACATTTCCGTCACACATGGATACTGGGCGATGAATGCCTGAGTCAAGTGTCAGCCACGCCTGACACATGTGTCAGCCACACCAGAGTCCTGTTTCACATATGCGGGAGTCATATTTCAGACACGCCTGAACCACCTGCCACCCATGCGTGCACCATGCAACAGCCACCCTGAAGCACACGATGGTCATGCATGAACCATGTGTGAACCACACCTGCGTGACATGTCACACACGCCTGTGTCACCTTTCCACCTCACCTGAGTCATGTGTCAGCCACGCCTGAACAACGTGTGAACCACGCCTGTGTCAAGTCTCAGCCATGCCGATGTCATGTGCCAGCCCGTCCTGAACCAAGTGTCAGTCACACTTGAACCACAGGTCAGCCTCACTCGAAGCATGTGTCAGCCACACTGGCACAACTTGCCTGCCATGCCTGAACCACGAGACAACCATGCCACAAACTCATGTGAGTCACACTTGAGCAGTACCACAGCTGCGCATGTGCCACACCTGAGCCATGTGTGAGCCATGTGCCAGCCATGAGTGAGTATGTGGGAGCCACGTTTCAGCAACCTGGGAGTCACGTGAGAGCCACAACTGTATGGCATGTCACACACACTTGACCACATGTCTGCCACACATGGATCCTGTACGATGCATGCCTGAGTCACGTGTCAGCCATGACTGAGACAGGTGTGAGCCACACCAGGGTCATGTTTCACACATGCCTTTGTCACATGTCACCCAAGCCTGAATCACCTGCCACCCATGCGTGAACCCTGCTCCAGCCACCCCTGAACCACACGAAGACCATGCATGAGCCATGTGTGAACCACACCCAGGTGACATGTCTTGCACTCTTGTGTCACGTGGCCGCCTCACCTGAGTCATGTGTCAGCCACGCCTGCATAATGTGTGAGTCACGTCTCAGCCGTGCCAATTTCACATGCCAGCCTTGCCTGAACAAACTGACAGTCACACTTGAACCACCGGTCAGCCTCACTTGAAGCACGTGTCAGCCACAGTGGCACAACTTGCCTGCCATTCCTGAACCACGTGCCGTCCATGCCAGAAACACATGTGAGCCACTCCTGACCAACACCACAGACATGCATGAGCCACACCTGAACAATGTGTGAGCCATGCGTGACCAAAGCCTGTATCATGTGTCAGCCACATGGAAGCCAGTTCTGTGGCACGCCTGCATCACGTGTGAGCCACGGCTGAGCTATGCCTGAACCACTTGTGAGAGTGTCCTCAACCATATGTGACCCAGACGAGTCATGTGAGATCCAGGCCTGAATTACACCCGAACCACGTGTGAACAATGCAGGAGCCACATTGGAGACACCCTTGAAACACATCTGAAGAACCGGTGAAACACAAATATTCCATGCTTGAACCACGCATGAACCACAGGGGAGCCACACATGAGACACAGCTGGGCCATGCGTGCGCCACGTGGCAGCCATGACTGAGTATGTGGGAGCCACGTTTCAGCAACCTGTAGTCACGTGGGAGCCACCCATGGATGGCATGTGACTCCTGCGTGATCACATTTCGGTCACACATGGATACTGGGCAATGAATGCCTGAGTCAGGTGCCAGCCATGCCTGACACATGTGTCAGCCACACTGCAGACCTGTTTCACACAAGCCTGACTCACATTTCAGCCACGCCTGAACCACCTGCCACCCATGCGTGCACCATGCACCAGCCACAACTGAACAACAGGAAGGCCATGCATGAACCATGTGGGAACCACACCTGCGTGATGTGTCAGGCAGGCCTGTGTCACGTTTCAACCTCACCTGAGTCATGTGTCAGCCACGCCTGAACAACGTGTGAACCACGCCTATGTCAAGGCTCAGCCACGCCAAGTCACGTGCCCACCAGGCCTGAACCAAGTGCCAGTCACACTTCAACCACAGGTCAGCCTCACTTGAAGCACACCTCAGCCACATTGGCACAACTTTCCCGCCATGCCTGAACCACGTGCCACCCATGCCAAAACACATGAGCCACGCCTGACCAACACCACAGACATGCATGAGACACACCTGAACCATGTGTGAGCCATGTGTGACCAAAGCCTGTATCATGTGTCAGCCACATGGGAGCCAGTTCTGTGGCACACCTGCGTCATGTGTGAGCCATGACTGAGCTATGCCTGAATCACGTGTGAGAGTGTCCTCAACCATATGTGACCCAGACGAGTCGTGTGAGATCCATGCCTGAATTACACCCGAACCATGTGTGATCCATGCAGGAACCACATGGGAGACACCCTTTAACCACATCTGAAGAACCAGTGAAACACAGATGTTCCATGCTTGAAGCACTCATGAACCAAAGGGGAGCCACCAATGAGACATAGCTGAGCCATGCGTGAGCCACGTGGCAGCCATGACTGAGTATGTGGGAGCCACGTTTCAGCAACCTGTAGTCAAGTGGGAGCCACCCATGGACGGCATGTGACATCTGCATGATCATGTTTCCATCACACATGGATACTGGGCAATGAAAGGCTGAGTCACGTGTCAGCCATGCCTGACACATGTGTCAGCCACACCAGAGTCCTGTTTCACACATGCTGGACTCACATTTCAGCCACGCCTGAGTCACCTGCCTCCCAGGCGTTCAGCATGCACCAGCCACCCCTGAACCACACGAGGCCATGCATGAACCATGTGTGAACCAGACCTGCATGATGTGTCATGCACCCCTGTTTCACGTTTCCACCTCCCTGAGTCATGTGTCAGCCACGCCTGAACAACGTTTGAACCACACCTGTGTCAAGGCTCAGCTGCAACAAGTCACGTGCCAGCCACGCCAGAAGCAAGTGCCAGTCACAGTTGAACCATGGGTCAGCCTCACTTGAAGCACGCGTCAGTCACACTGGCACAACTTGCCTGCCATGCTTGAACCACGTGCCACCCATGCCAAAAACACATGTGAGCCATGACTGACCAACACCACAGACATGCATGAGCCACACCTGAACCGTGTGTGATCCATGCGTGACTAAAGTCTGTATCATGTGTCAGCCACATGGAAGCCAGGTCTGTGGCATGTCTGGGTCACGTCTGAGCCATGGCTGAACTATGCCTGAAGCACGTGTGAGAGTGACCTCAACCATATGTGACCCAGAGGAGTCGTGTGGGATCCACGCCTGAGTTACACCTGAACCATGTGTGAGCCATGCAGGAACCACATGGGAGACACCCTTGAACCACATCTGAAGAACCTGAGAAACACACATTTTCCATGCTTGAACCACGCATGAACCACAGGGGAGCCACACATGAAACACAGCTGAGCCATTCGTGAGCCACGTGGCAGACAGTACTTAGTATGTGGGAGCCACGTTTCAGCAACCTGTAGTCACGTGGGAGCCACCCATGTACGGCATGTGACACCTGCGTGATCTCATTTCCGTCACACATAGATACTGAGTGATGAATGCCTGAGTCACCTGTCAGCCATGACTGACACATGTGTCAGCCACTCTGGAGTCCTGTTTCACACATGCCAGAGTCACATTTCAGCCACGCCTGAACAATCTGCCACCCATGTGTGCACCATGCACCAGCCACCCATGAACCACACGAAGGCCATATATGACCCATGTGTGAAGCACACCTGTGTGACGTGTCAGGCACACCTGTGTCACATTTCCACCTCACCTGAGTCATGTGTCAGCCACGCCTGAACAACGTGTGAACCAAGCCTGTGTGCCAGTCCCAATTTAAACACACGCCAGCCTCAATTGAAGCACGTGTCAGAGACACTGTACTCATCTGTCAGCCAGGCCTGAACCACATGCCAACGATGCCAAATACACGTGTGAGCCACGCCTTAGCAACACCTCAGCCATGCATCAGCCGCACCTCAGCCATGTGGGAGCCATGCCTGACAAACTCTGGAATCATGCATCAGCCACATGTGACCCAGTTCTGTGGCATGCCTGCATCACGTGTGAGCCTTGGCTGAGCTGCACCTGAACCATGTGTGAGCCATGCCTAAATCATGTGTGAAAGTCTTCTCTAGCACTGTGACTCACACAAGTCACCTCTAAGCCATGCCTGAATTACATTGGAACCGTGTGTGAGCCACAACTGAACCATGCCTGAAGCACATGTGAGAAACCCTTGACCACATCTGGACCACATGGGAAGCACCCATGTTCAATGCTTGAACAACACATGAATCTCAGGTGAGCCACACATGAAACACAGCTGAGGCGTGCATGAGCCACGTGCCAGCCATGACTGAGTATGTGGGGGCCACGTTTCAGGAACGTGGGAGCCACACCTGTATGACATGTCCCACGTGTGACCCCATGCCTGCCACACATGGATAATGTGCGATGAATGCCTGAGTCATGTGTGGGCCATGCCTGCATCATGTGTCAGCCCCACATCAGAAAAGTGCCAGCCACACCTGACTCACCTGTCATCCACATCCGAACCACATGTCAGCCACGCCTGAGCCATGTGAAAGGTGCGACACACCGAGTGTCAGCCACACAGCAATCACGTGTCACTGTGGCCTCAACGAAGCATCCCATACCACTGGAACCTGTGTGCGACACACCTTAATCCCATGCCTGAAACACATGACAGCAACACCTGAATCGCATGTCAGACATGCCTGAGCCACGTGGCAACATTGCCAGAGCCACGCCCCAGCATGTTGTGAGCCTCACCTGAGACGTGTTAGCCATGTGTGACAAACTCCTGAATCATGTGTCAGCCACACCTGGCCCCGGTCTGAGGCTTGCCTGAACTACAGGTGAGCCATGGCTCAGCCAGGCCTGCACCACGTGTGATCCACGCCTGAATCATGGGTGAAACACTCCTCAACCATATGTGATACGCACATGAGCCATGTGTGAGCCACACCTGGGTTACACCTGAACCATTTGGGAGCCACACCTGAACCATGACTGAACCACATGAGACACACTTGAACCACATGGGAAACACGTGTGAAGCACACTTCTTCAAGGTGTGAACCACACGTGAACCACAAGGGAGCCACTCGTGAATCATGGCTGAGCCATGTGTGAGCCATGTGGCAGGCACGTCTGAGTGGGTGGGAGCCATGTGTCAGCAGCGAGTGAGTCACATGTGTGCCACACATGAACAAGATGTAACCCATGCATGAAACACATGTTTTCCAGTCATGGATAATGTGCGATGAATGCCTGAGTCACTTGTCAGCCATGCCTGCGTCTTGTGTCAGACAAAACTGAAACACCTCCACCCTTGCGTGAACGAAGCACCAGCCAGCCCTGAGCCACGTGAGGGCCGTGCATGAACCAGGTGCGAGCCACACCTGCGTGATGTGACAGGCACACCTGTGTCACGTGGCTGTCTCACCTGAGTCATGTGTCAGCCATGCCTGAAAAACGTTTGAGCCACGCCTGAGTCTCATCTCAGCCATGCCGAAGTCACATGCCACCCACAACTGAACCATGAGCCAGTCCCAATTTGACCACATGCACGCCTCACTTGAAGCATGTGTCAGCCACGTGGGAACCACCTGCCTGCCATGCCTGAACAACATGCCAACCATGCCACAATGCAGTGTGAGCCACGCCGGAGCAGCACCACAGCCATGCATGAGCCACACCTCAGCCGTGTGTGAGCCATGTGTGACGAATGACTGAATCATGTGTCAGCCACATGTGACCCAGTTCTGTGGGGTGCCTGTATCACGTGTGAGCCTTGCCTGAGCTGCACCTGAACCATGTGTGGGACACGCCTAAATCATGTGTGAAAGTCTCCTGCAGCATTTGTGATCCACACAAGTCATGTATGAGCCATGCCTGAATTACATCTGAACCGTGTGAGCCACAACTGAACCATGGCTGAACCACATGTGAGGCCCCCTTGAACCGCCTCTGAAGCACATGGGAAGCACCCATGTTCAATGCTTGAACCACACATGAACCTCAGGTGAGCCACACATGAAACACAGCTGAGCCATGCATGAGCCATGTGCCAGCCATGACTGAGTATGTGGGGGCCAAGTTTCAGCAATGTGGGAGCCACACCTGTACGACATGTCACATGTGTGACCACATGCCTACCACGCATGGATAATGTGCGATGAATGCCTGAGTAACATGTGGGCCATGCCTGCATCATGCATCAGCCCCGCATCAGAAAATTGCCAGCCGCACCTGAATGACCTGTCACCCACATCCAAACCACATGTCAGCCACGCCTAAGCCATGTGTCAACTGTGACACACTGAGTGTCAGCCACACAGCAATCATGTGTCACTGTGGCCTCAATGAAGCATCCCATAACACTGGAACCCGCGTGTGACACGACTTAACCCCATGCCTGAAACACATGCCAGCAACGCCTGAATCTCGTGTCAGACATGCCTGAGCCACGTGGCAACATTGCCAGAGCCACACCCCAGCATGGTGTGAGCCTCACCTGAGACATGTGTTAGCCATGTGTGACAAACTCCTGAATCATGTGTCAGCCACACCTGGCCCCGGTCTGAGGCTTGCCTGAACTACAGGTGAGCCATGGCTCACCCAGGTCTGCACCACGTGTGATCCACGCCTGAATTACAGGTGAAACACTCCTCAACCATATGTGACACGCACATGAGCCATGTGTGAGCCACACCTGGGTTACACCTGAACCATTTGGGAGCCACACCTGAACCATGACTGAACCACATAAGACACACTTGAACCACATGGGAAACACGTGTGAAGCACACTTCTTCAAGGTGTGAACCACACGTGAACCACAAGGGACCCACTCGTGAATCATGGCTGGGCCATGAGTGAGCCACGTGGCAGGCACGTCTGAGTGGGTGGGAGCCATGTGTCAGCAGCGAGTGAGTCACGTGTGTGCCACACATGAACGAGATGTAACCTGTTCATGAAACACATGTCTGCCAGGCATGGATAATGTGTGATGAATGCCTGAGTCACTTGTCAGCCATGCCTGCATCTTGTGTCAGACAAACCTGAAACACCTCCACCCCTGCATGAACCACACACCAGCCAGCCCTGAGCCATGTGAAGGCCATGCATGAACCAGGTGCGAGCCACACCCACATGATGTGACAGGCATGACTGTGTCACATGGCTGCCTCACCAGAATCATGTGTCAGCCATGCCTGACAAACGTGTGAGCCACTCCTGAGGCTCATCTCAGCCATGCCGAAGTCACATGCCAGCCACAACTGAACCATGTGCCACTCCCAATTTCACCACAAGCCAGCCTCACTTGAAGCACGTGTCAGCCACGCTGGAGCCACCTGTCGGCCACACTTGAACCCACGTGCCAAGCATGCCACAATCAAGTGTGAGCCAAGCCTGAGCAACACCACAGCCATGCATGAGCCACACCTCAGCCATGTGGGAGCCATGCGTGACAAACGCCGGAACCATGCGTCAGCCACATGTGACCCAGTTCTGTGGTGTGCCTGCATCACATGTGAGCCTTGGCAGAGCTGCACCTGCACCATGTGTGAGCCATGCCTAAATCATGTGTGAAAAACTCCTGTAGAATTTGTGAGCCACACAAGTCATGTGTGAGCCATTCCTGAATTACAGCAGAACCGTGTGTGAGCCACAACTGAACCATGCATGAAGCACATTTGAGGTACCATTCAACCATATCTGGACCACATGGGAAGCACCCGTGTTCAATGCTTGAACCACACATGAACCTCAGGTGAGCCACACATGAAACACAGCTGAGCCATGCATGAGCCACGTGCCAGCCGTGACTGAGTTTGTGGGGGCCACGGGTCAGCAACGTGGGAGCCACACCTGTACGACATGTCCCACGTGTGCCCACATGCCTGTCATGCATGAATAATGTGTGATGAATTCCAGAGTCACGTGTGGGCCATGCCTGCATCATGTGTCAGCCCCGCATCAGAAAATTGCGGGAGCCACGTTTCAGCAACCTGTGAGTCACGTGGGAGCCACACCTGCACGGCATGTCACACACGCGTGACTACATGTCTCCCACACATGGATCCTGTGTGATGCATGCCTGAGTCACGTGTCAGCCATGACTGACACATGTGTGAGCCACACCAGGGTCTTGTTTCACACATGCCTGTGTCACAGGTCAGCCATGCCTGAACCACCTGGCACCCATGCGTGAACCCTGCACCAGCCACCCCTGAACCACACGAAGGCAATGCATGAGTCATGCGTGAACCACACCCAGGTGACATGTCACGCACGCCTGTGTCACATGGCCATCTCACCTGAGTCATGTGTCAGCCACGCCTGCATTATGTGTGAGCCATGCCTGAGTCACATCTCAGCTGTGCCGATGTGACATGCCAGCCCGTCCTGAACCAAGTGCCAGTCACACATGAACAACAGGTCAGCCTCACTCGAAACACATGTCAGCCACTCTGGCACAACTTGCCTGCCATGCGTGAACAACGTGACATCCATGCCACAAACACCGGAGAGTCACACTTCAGCAGTACCACAGCTGTGGATGTGACACACATGAGCCATGCGTGAGCCATGTGTAGCAAAATCCTGAATCTTGTGTCAGATAAGTGGAAACCAGTGCTGTGGCACGCCTACATCACGTGGGAGACATGGCTGTGCTATGCCTTAACCACTGGTGAAAGTGTCCTGTACGATATGTGACCCACAAGCGTCATGTGTCAGCCATGCCTGAAATATACCCGAACCATGAGTGAGCCATGCATGAACCACATGGGAGACACCCTTGAAGCACATCTAAACCACCTGTGAAACACACGTTTGATGCTTGAATCACACATGACCTGCAATGGAGCCACACATGAAACACAGCTGAGCCATGCGTGAGCCACGTGCCAGCCATGAGTGAGTATGCAGGAGCCACGTTTCAGCAACCTGTGAGTCACGTGTGTGGCACACCAAGTGCCAGTCACACTTGAACCACAGGTCAGCAACAGTTGAAGCACGTGTCAGCCACACTGGCTCAACTTGCCTGGCATGACTGAACCATGTGCCAACCATGCCACAAACACATGTGAACCATGCCTGAGCAACACCACAGCTGTGCATGAGCTACTCCAGAGCCATGTGTGAGCCAAGCATGACAAAAGCCTGAATCACGTGTCAAATACATGGGAGCCAGTGCTGTGGCACGCCTACATCATGTGTGAGCCATGGCTGAATTCCGCCTGCACCACGTGTGAAAGTGTCCTCTGGCATTTGTGACCCAGATGAGTCGTGCATGTGCCACGCCTGAATTACACATGAACTATGTGTGAGCCATGCATGAACCACATGTGAGACACTCTTGAAGCACATCTGAAACACCTGTGAAACACACATGATCGATGTTTGAACCGCACATCAACCACAGGGGAGCCACACATGAAAAATAGCTGAGCCATGCTTGAGCCACATGCCAGACATGACTGAGTATGCCGGAGCCACCTTTCAGCATCCTGTGAGTCACGTGGGAGCCACACCTCTATGGCATGTCACACACGTGTGGCAACATGTCTGCCACACATGTATCCTGTGCGATGCATGACTGAGTCACGTGTGAGCCATGACTGAGACATGTGTGAGCCACACCGGAGTCATGTTTCACTCATGCCTTAGTTGCATGTCAGCCACGCCTGAAACACCTGCCACCCATGCGTGAACCATGCACCAGCCACCCCTGAACTACAGGAAGGCCATGCATGAAGCATGTGTGAACGACACAAGAGTGACATGTCACGCATGCCTGTCTCACATGGCCACCTCACCTGAGTGAAGTGTCAGCCCCGCCTGAATAACGTGTGAGCCACGCCTGAGTCATGTCTCAGCCGTGCCGATGTCACATGCCAGACAGTCCTGAACCAAGTGCCAGTCACACTTGAATCAGAGGTCAGCCTCACTTGAAGCAAGTGTCAGCCACTCTGGCACAACTTGCCTGCCATGCCGGAACCACGTGCCAACCATGCCACAAAAACATGTGATCCACGCCTGAGCAACACCACAGCAATGCATGAGCCAATCTTGAGCCTTGTGTGAGCCAAGCATGACAAAAGCCTGAATCACGTGTCAGCCACATGGGAGCCAGTGCTGTGGAAAGCCTGCATCATGTGTGAGCCATGGCTGAGCTATGCCTTACCCACCAGTGAGAGTGTCCTCTATGATATGTGACCCACATGAGTCTTGTGTGAGCAACGCCTGAATTACACCCGAACCATGTGTGAGCCATGCATGAACATCGTGTGAGACACCTTGAAGAACATCTAAACCACCTGTGAAACACACATGTTCAATGATTGAATCGCACATGACCCGCAATAGAGCCACACATGAAACACAGCTGAGCCATGCGTGAGCCTTGTGCCAGCCATGACAGAGTATGCGGGAGCCATGTTTCTGCAACCTGTGAGTCACGAGGGAGCCACACCTGTATGGCATGTCACACATTCCTGACCACATTTTTGCCACACATGAATCCTGTGTGATGCATGCCTGAGTCATGTGTCAGCCATGCCTGAGACATTTGTTCAGCCACACCGGAGCCATGTTTCACACATGCCTGAGTCACTAGTCAGCCACTCCTGAACCACCTGCCACCCATGCATGCATCATTCACCAGCCACCCCTGACTGACACGAATGTCACGCATGAAGCATGTGTGAACCACAGCAGAGTGAAGTGTCACGCACACCTGTGTCATGTGGCCGCCTCACCTGAGTCATGTGTCAGCCATGCCTGCATAATGTGTGAGTCACATCTCAGCCGTGCCATTGTCACGTGCCAGCCCGGCCTGAAAGTACTGTCACTCACACTTGAACAGGTCAGCCACACTCGAAGCACGTGTCGGCCACACTGGCACAACTTACCTGCCATGACTGAATCACATGCCAAGCATGCCACAAACACATGTGAGCCAAGCTTTAAGAACATGACAGCCCTGCATGAGCCACTCCTGAGCCTTGTGTGAGCAAAGCATGGCAAAAGCCTGAATCACGTGTCAGGCAAATGGGAGCCAGTGCTGAGGTAAGCCTGTATCATGTGTGAGCCAAGGCTGAGCTATGCCTTAACCACTGGTGAAAGTGTCCTCTATGATATGTGACCCACACGAATCTTGTGTGATCAACGCCTGCTTAAACCTGAACCATGTGTGAGCCATGCATGAACCACATGTGAGACACCCTTGAAGACCATCTGAACCAAATGTGAAACACACATGATCGATGCTTGAACCGCACATGAACCACAGGGGAGCCACACATGAAACACAGCTCAGCCATGCGTGAGCCACGTGCCAGGCATGACTGTGTATATGGGAGGCACGTTTCAGCAACCTGTGAGTCACATGGGAGCCACACCTCTATGGCATGTCACACACGCATGACCACATTTTTCCATACATGGATCCCGTGAGATGCATGCCTGAGTCATGTGTCAGCCATGACTTAGATATGTGTGAACCACACCAGGGTCATGTTTCACACATGCCTGTGTCACATCAGCCAAGCCTGAACCACCTGCCACCCATGCGTGAACCCTACACCAGAAACCCCTGAACCACACAAAGGCCATGCAAGAGCCATTTGTGAACCACACCTAGGTGACATGTCATGCACGCCTGTGTAACGTTGCTGCCTCACCTGAGCCATGAGTGAGCCACGCCTGAATAAACTGTGAGCCATGCCTGAGTAACATCTCAGCAGTGCCGAAGTCACGTGCCAGCCAGGGCTGAAGCAAATGCCAGTCACACTTGAACCACAGGTCAGCCTCACTTGAAGCAAGTGTCAGCCACTCTGGCACAACTTGCCTGCCATGCCAGAACCACGTGCCAACCATGCCACAAAAACATGTGATCCACGCCTGAGCAACACCACAGCCGTGCATGAGCCACTCCTGAGGCTTGTGTGAGCCAAGCATGTCAAAAGCCTGAATCACATGTCAGCCACATGGGAACCAGTGCTGTGGTAAGCCTGTATCATGTGTGAGGCATGGCTGAGCTATGCCTTAACCACCGGTGAAAGTGTCCTCTACGATATGTGACCAACACGAGTCTTGTGTGAGAAAAGCCTGAATTACACCAGAACCATGTGTGAGCCATGCATGAACCACAAGTGAGACACCCTTGAAGCACATCTGAACCACCTGTGAAACACACATGATTGATGCTTGAACTGCACATAAAATGCAGGGGAGCAACACATGAAACACTGTTGAGCCATGTGTGAGCCAAATGCCAGGCATGACTGAATATGCAGGAGCCCCATTTCAGCAACCTGTGAGTCACGTGGTAGCCACACCTGTATGGCATGTCAAACATGTCTGCCACACATGGATCCTGTGCAATGCATGCCTGAGTCACGTGTCAGCCATGACTGAGACAGGTGTGAGCCACACCAGGGTCTTGTTTCACACATGCCTGTGCCACAGGTCAGCCACGCCTGAACCACCAGGCACGCATGTGTGAACCCTGCACTAGCCACCCCTGAACCACATGAAGGCTATGCATGAGCCATGTGTGAACCACACCCAGGTGACATGTCACTCACGCCTGTGTCACGTGGCTACCTCACCTGAGTCATGTGTCAGCCACGCCTGCCTGACGTGTGAGCCATGCCTGAGTCACATCTCAGCCGTGCCGATGTCACATGCCAGCCCGTCCTGAACCAAGTGCCAGTCACACTTCAACAACAGCTCGGCCTCACTTGAACGACGTGTCAACCACACTGGCCCAACTGCCTGCCATGCCTGAACCTCGTGACAACCATGCCACAAACACAGGGGAGTCACACTTCAGCAGTACCACAGCTGTGCATGTAAAACACATGAGCCATGTGTGAGCCATGCGTGGCAAAATCCTGAATCGCGTGTCAGATACCTGGGAGCCAGTGCTGTGGCACACCTACATCACGTGTGAGCCATTGATGAGCTATGTTTAACCACTGGTGAAAGTGTCCACTAGGATATGTGACCCAGAAGAGTTGTGTGTCAGCCTCGGCTGAATTAAACCCGAACCATGAGTGAGCCATGCATGAACCACATGTGAGACACCCTTGAAGCACATCTAAACCACCTGTGAAACACACATGTTCAATGCTTGAATCGCACATGACCTGCAATGGATCCATGGCATGAAACACAGCTGAGCCATGTGTGAGCCACATGCCAGCCATGACTGAGTATGTGGGAGCCACGTTTCAGCAACCTGTGAGTCACGTGGGAGCCACACCAAGTGCCAGTCCCACTTGAACCACAGGTCAGCCTCACTTGAACCATGTGTCAGCCACACTGGCACAACTTGTCTGCCATGATGGAACCACGTGCCAACCATGCCACAAACACATGTGAAGCATGCCTCACCAACACCACAGCCATGCATGAGTGACTCCTGAGCCATGTGTGAGCCAAGCATGACAAAAGACTGAATCATGTGTCAAATACGTGGTGGCCAGTGCTGTGGCACGCCTGCGTCACGTGTGAGCCATGGCTGAGCTATGCCTTAACCAGCAGTGAAAGTGTGCTCTACCATTTGTGAGACAGACAACTCGTGCTTGAGCCACGCCTCAATTACACCCGAACCATGTGTGAGCCATGCATGAACCACATGTGAGACACCCTTGAAGCACATCTGAACCACTGGTGAAACACACATCATCGATGCTTGAACCGCACATGAACTGCTGGGCAGCCACACATGAAACACAGCTGAGCCATGCATGAGCCACGTGCCAGGCATGACTGAGTATGCGGGAGCCATGTTTCAGCAACCTATGAGTCACGTGGAAGCCACACCTGTACGGCATGTCACACACGTGTGACCGCATGTCTGCCACACATGTATCCTGTACGATGCTTGTCTGAGTCACGTGTCAGCCATGCCTGAGACATGTGTGAGCCACACCAGGATCATGTTTCACACATGCCTGTGTCACATGTAAGCCACGCCAGAAACTCCTGCCACCCATGCGTGAACCATGCAGCAGCCACCCCTGAACCAAATGAAGGCCATGCATGAGCCATGTGTGAACAACACCCAGGTGATATGTCACGCACGCCTGTGTCCTGTGGCCACCTCAGCTGAGTCATGTATCAGCCACGCCTGCATGACCTTTGAGCCACACTTGAGTCACGCCTGATCCAAATGCCAGTCACACTTGAAACATAGGTCAGCCTCACTGGAAGCACGTGTCAGCCACACTGGCACAATTTGCCTGCCATGCCAGGACCACGTGACAACCATGGCACAAACACATGTGAGACTCGCTTGAGCAGTACCACAGTTGTGAATGTGCCACACATGAGCCGTGTGTGAGTCATGCGTGGCAAAATCCTGAATCATGTGTCAGATACATGGGGGCCAGTGCTGTGGCATGCCTGCATCACGTGTGACCCATGGCTGAGCTATGCCTTAACCACTGGAGAAAGTGTCCTCTGCGATATGTGACCCACACGAGCCTTGTGTGAACCACACCTGAATTACACCCGAACCATGTGTGAGCCATGCATGAACCACATGTGAGACACCCTTGAAGCACATCTTAACCACCTGTGAAACACACATGATCAATTCTTGAACTGCACATGAACCGCAGGGGAGCCACACATGAAACACAGCTGAGCCATGCTTGAGCCACGTGACAGCCATGACTGAGTATGCGGGAGCCACATTTCAGCAACCTGTTAGTCACATGGGAGCCACACCAAGTGCCAGTCACACTTGAATAGACGTCAGCCTCACTTGAAGCACGTGTCAGCCACACTGGCACAACTTGCCTTCCATGACTTAACCACGTCACAATCATGCCACAAACACATGTGAACCATGCCTGTGCAACAGCACAGCTGTGCATGAGCCGCTCCTGGGCCATGTGTGAGCCAAGCATGACAAAAGCCTGAATCATGTGTCAGATACGTGGGAGCCAGTGCTGTGGCACACCTGCATCACATGTCAGCCATGGCTGCGCTATGCCTGAACTACGGGTGAAAGTGTCCTCTGCCATTTGTGACCCAGACGAGTCGTGCATGAGCCACGCGTGTGTTACACCCGAACCCTGTGTGAGCCATGCATGAACCACATGGGAGACACCCTTGAAGCACATCTAAACCACCTTGACACTCACATGATCGATGCTTGAACCGCACCTGCAGTGCAGGGGAGCCACACAGAAACACAGCTGAGCCATGCGTGAGCCACGTGCCAGGCATGACTGAGTATGCGGGAGCCACGTTTCAGCAACCTGTGAGTCACCTGGGATCCACACCTGTACAGCATGTCACACACGCATAATCACATTTTGGCCACATATGGGTCCTGTGCAATGCATGCCTCAGTCACTTCTCAGCCATGCTTGAGGCATGTGTGAGCCACACCAGAGTCATGTTTCACATATGCCTGAGTCACATGTCAGCCACGCCTGAACCACCGGCCACACATGTGTGAATCCTGCACCAGCCAACCTTGAACCACAGGAAGGCCATACCTGATGCATGTGTGAACCACACCAAGGTGACATGTCCTGCACATCTGTGTCACGTGGCAGCCTCACCTGGGTCATGTGTCAGCCACGCCTGCATGATGTGTGGGCTACGCAAGAGTCATGTCTCAGCCGTGCCGATGTCACATGCCAGCCTGTCCTGAACCAAGTGCCAGTCACATTTGAACCACAGGTCAGCCTCACTCGCAGCACATGTCAGCCACACTGGCACAACTTGCCTGCCATGCTGGAACCACGTGCCAACCATGCCACAAAAACATATGATCCACTCCTGAGCAACACCACAGCCGTGCATGAGCCACTCTTGAGCCTTGTGTGAGCCAAGCAGGACAAAATCCTGAATCACATGTCAGACACGTGGGAGCCAGTGCTCTGGCAAGCCTTCATCTTCTGTAAGCCATGGTTGAGCTATGCGTTAACCACCATTGAAAGTGTCCTCTATGATATGTGACCCACACGAGTCTTGTGTGAGCAACGCCTGAATTACACCCGAACCATGTGTGAGCCATGCATGAACATCGTGTGAGACACCTTGAAGCACATCTAAACCACCTGTGAAACACACATGTCCGATGCTTGAATCGCACATGACCCGCAATGGAGCCAACCTGAAACACAGCTGAGCCATGCGTGAGCCACGTGCCAGCCATGACTAAGTACGCAGGAACCAGGTTTCAGCAACCTGTTAGTCAGGTGGGAGCCATACCTGTACGGCATGTCACACACGCGTGACCACATGTCTGCCACACATGGATCATGTGCAATGCATGCCTGAGTCACGTGTCAGCCATGACTGAGACATGTGTGAGCCACACCAGGGTCTTGTTTCACACATGCCTGTGTCACAGGACAGCCACACCTGAACCAACTGGCACCCATGCGTGAACACTGCACCAGCCACCCCTGAAACACAGGAAGGCCATGCATGAGCTATGTGTGAACAATACCCAGGTGACATGTCATGCACACCTGTGTCACGTTGCCGCCTCACCTGAGTCATGTGTCAGAAACGCCTACATGACATGTGAGCCACACCTGAGTCACGTCTCAGCCGTGCTGATGTCACATGCCATGGCTAAACTATGGCTTAAGCACCGGTGAAAGAGTCCTCTATGATATGTGACCCACATGACTCTTGTGTGAGCAACGCCTGAATTACACCCGAACCATGTGTGAGCCATGAGGGAACCACATGGAAGACACCCTCGAACCACACCTGAAGAACCTGGGAAACACACATGTGCCATGCTTGAAGCACGCATGAACCACAGGGGTGCCACACATGAAACACAGCTGAGCCATGTGTGAGCCACGCGGCAGCCATGATTATGTGGGAGACAAGTTTCAGCAACGTGTAGTCACATCGGAGCCACCCATGTAGGGCATGTGACTCCTGTGTGATCACATTTCCATCACACATGGATACTGGGTGGAGAATGCCTGAGTCACGTGTCAGCCATGCCTGACACGTGTGTCAGCCACATCAGAGTCCTGTTTCACACATGCCAGAGTCACCTTTCAGCAACGCCTGAGCCACCTGCCACCCATGCATGCACCATGCACCAGCCAGCCACGAACCACACGAAGGCATGCATGAACCATGTGTGAACCACACCTGTGTGGCATGTCAGGCATGCCTGTGTCATGTGGCCACCTCACCTGAGTCACGTGTCAGCCACGCCTGAACAACGTGTGAACAACGCCTGTGTCAAGGCTCAGCCACGCCAAGTCACGTGCCAGCCAGGCCTGAACCAAGTGCAAGTCACACTTCAACCACAGGTCAGCCTCACTTGAATCACGTGTCAGCCACACTGGCACAACCTTTTGGCCCTGCCTGAACCACGTGCCACCCATGCCAGAAACACACGTCAGCTACGCCTGAACCAAACCACAGACATGCATGAGCCACACCTGAACCATGTGTGAGCCATGCCTGACCAAATCCTGTATCATTGGTCAGCCACATGGAAGCCAGTTCTGTGGCATGCCTGCATCACGTGTCAGCCATGGCTGAGCTATGCCTGAACCATGTGTGAGAGTGTCCTCAACCATATGTGACCCAGATTAGTCATGTCAGATCCACGCCTGAATGACACCCGACCATGTGTGAGCCATGCAGGGACGACATGGTAGACAACCTTGAACCACATCTGAAGAACCTGTTAAACACACATTTTCCATGATTAAACCACGCATGAACCACAGGGCAGCCACCCATGCAACACAGCTGAGCCATGAGTGAGCCACGTGGCAGCCATGATTGAGTATGTTGGAGCCACTTTTCAGCAACCTGTAGTCATGTGGGAGCCACCCATGTACGGCATGTGATTCCTGCGTGATCACATTTAAGTCACAGATGGATACTTGGCGATGAATGCCTGAGTCACGTGTCAGTCATGTCTGACACATGTGTCAGCCACACCGGAGTCCTGTTTCACACATGCTGGAGTCTCTTTTCCGCCACACCTGAACCCTCTGCTACCCATGCGTGCACCATGCACCAGCCACCCCTGAACCGCACGAAGGCTATGCATGAACCATGTGTGAAACACACCTGCGTGACATGTCTGGCACGCCTTTGTGACGTTTCCACCTCACCTGAGTCACGTGTCAGCCACGCCTGAACAACGTGTGAACCACGCCTGCATCAAGGCTTAGCCGCGCCAAGTCACGTGCCAGCCAGGCCTGAACCAAGTGCCTGTCACACTAGATCCAGAGGTCAGCCTCACTTGAAGCACGTGTCTTCCACACTAGCACACTGTGCCTGCCAGGCCTGAACCACGTGCCACCCATGCCAAAAACACATGTGAGCCACGACTGACCAACACCACAGACAGGCATGAACCACACCTGAACCATGTGTGAGCCATGCGTGACCAAAGCCTGTCTCATGTGTCAGCCACATGGGAGCCAGTTCTGAGGCATGCCTGTGTCCCGTGTGAGCCATGGCTGAGCTATCACTGAACCACGTGTGAGAGTGTCCTCAACCATATGTGACCCAGACGAGTCGTGTGAGATCCACGCCTGAATGACACCAGAACCATGACTCAGCCATGCAGGAAACACATGGGAGACACCCTTGAACCACATCTGAAGAACCTGTGAAACACACATGTTCCATGCTTGACCCACAGATGATCAACAGGGGAGCCACACATGAAACATAGCTAAGCCATTTGTGAGCCACGTGGCAGCCATGACTGAGTGTGTGGGAGCCACGTTTCAGCAACCTGTAGTCACGTGGGAACCACCCATGGATGGCATGTGACTTCTGGGTGATCACATTTTCATTGCACATGGCAACTGGGTGATGAATGCCTGAGTCACGTGTCAGCCATGCCTGACACATGAATCAGTCATATCGGAGTCCTGTTTCACACATGCTGGAGTCACATTTCAGCCACCTCTGAACCACCTGCCACCCATGCATGCACCATGCACCAGCCATCCTGAATGAAACGAAGGCCATGCATGAACCATGTGTGAACAACACCTGTGTGATGTGTCAGGCACGCCTGTGTCACGTTTCCACATCACCTGAGTCACGTGTCAGCCACTCCTGAACAACGTGTGAACCACGCCTGTGTCAATGCTCAGCTGCGCCAAGTCACGTGCCAGCCAGGCCTGAACCAAGTGCCAGTCACACTTGAACCACAGGTCAGCCTCACTTGAAGCACGTGTCAGCCACACTTGCACAACTTGTCTGCCATGCCTGAACCACGTGCCACCCATGCCAAAAACACATGTGAGCCACGGCCAACACCACAGACATGCATGAGCCACACCTGAACCATGTGTGGGCCATTGGTGACCAAAGCCTCTACCATGTGTCAGCCACGTGGAAGCCAGTTCTGTGGCATGCCTGCATCACGTGTGAGCCATGGCTGAGCTATGCCTGAAGCACGTGTGAGTGTGTCCTCAACCATATGTGACCCAGACGAGTCGTGGGAGATCCACGCCTGAATTACTCCTGAAACATGTGTGAGCCATGCAGGAACCACAAGGGAGACACCCTTGAACCACATCTGAAGGACCTGTGAAACTCACATGTTCCATGCTTCAACCACGCATGAACCACAGGGGAGCCACCCATGAGACACAGCTGAGCCATGCGAGAGCCACGTGGCAGCCATGACTGAGTATGTGGGATCCACGTTTCAGCAGCCTGTAGTCCCATGGGAGCCTACCATGTACGGCATGTGACTCCTGTGTGATCACCTTTCTGTCACACAAGCCTACTGGATGATGAATGCCTGAGTCACGTGTCAGCCAGACTTGAAGCACGTGTCAGCCGCACTGGCACAACTTGCCTGCCATGCCTGAGCCATGAGTCACCCACGCCAAAAACACATGTGAGCAACGCCTGACAAACACCACAGACATGCATGAGCCACACCTGAACCATGTGTGAGCCATGCGTGACCAAAGCCTGTGTCATGTGTCTGCCACATGGGAGCCAGTTCTGTGGGACGTATGCGTCAGTCATGTGTGAGCCATGGCTGAGCTATGCCTGAACCACGTGTGACAGTGTCCTCAACCATATTTGACCCAGACGAGTCTTGTGAGGTCCACGCCTGAATTACACCAGAACCATGTGTGAGCCATGCAGGAACCACATGGGAGACACCACTGAACCTCAGGTGAGCCACACATGTAACACAGCTGAGGCATGCATGAGCCACGTGTCAGCTGTGACTCAGCATGTGGGGGCCATGTATCAGCAGCGGGGGAGCCACACCTGTACAACATGTCCCACGTGTGACATCATGCCTGCCCCGCATGGATAATGTGCGATGAATGCCTGGGTCGAATGTGAGCCATGCCTGCATCATGTGTCAGCCCTGCATCAGAAAATTGCTAGCCACACCTGAGTCACCTGTCACCCACATCTGAAGCACATCTCAGGCATCCCTGAGCCATGTGTCAACTGCGACACACCAAGTGTCAGCCACACAGCAAGCACGTGTCACTGTGGCCTGAACGAAGCATCACATACCACTCTAACCCGTGTCTGACACACCTGAATCCCATGGCTGAAACACCTATCAACAATGCGTGAGTGTCCTGGCAGACAGGCAAGAGCCACGTGCCAACCATTGCAGAGCCACAGCCCAGCCATGCGTGATCCCCACCTGAGACGTGTGTCAGCCATATGTGACAAACTCCTGAATCATGTGACAGCCACACCTGGCCCCAGTCTGAGGTTCGTCTGAACTCCATGTGAGCCATGGCTGAGCCATGCCTGCACCACGTGTGAGCCACGCCTGAATCACGGCTCAAACACTCCTCAACCATATGTGACACGCACATGAGCCATGTGTGAGCCACACCTGAGTTACACCTGAACCATTTGGGAGCCACACCTGAACCATGACTGAACCACATGAGGCACACTTGAACCACATGTGAAACACGTGTGAAGCACACACGTTCAAGGTTTGAACCACACGTGAACCTCAAGGGAGCCACTCGTGAAACATGGCTGGGCCATGCGTGAGCCACGTGCCAGCCATGTCCGAGTAGGTGGGAGCCATTTGTCAGCAGCGAGTGAGTCACGTGTGTGCCACACAGGAAAGACATGTATCCCATGCATTAAACACATGGCTGCCAGCCTCAGATAATGAGCGATGAATGCCTGAGGGATGTCTCAGCCATGCCTGCATCATGTCTGAGCCAAGCCTGAAACACCTGGCACCCAGGTGTGAACCACGCACCAGTGACCCCTGAGGCACATGAAGACCGTGCATGAAGCAGGTGTGAGGCACAGCTGCGTGATGTGACAGGCACGCCTGTGTCAGGCGGCTGCCTCACCTGTGTCATGTGTCAGCCATGCCTGAAAAACGTATGAGCCACGCCTGAGTCTCATCTCAGCCATGCTGAAGTCACATGGCAGCCAGGACTGAACCATGTGCCAGTCCCAATTTCACCCCATGCTAGCCTCACTAGAAGAACATGTCACCCACACTGCAGCCACCTGCCTGCCATGCCTGAACCACGTGCCAACGATGCCACAAACAAGTGTGAGCCACGCCTGAGCAGCACCACAGCCATGCATGAGCCACACCTCAGCCATGTGAGGGCCATGCATGACAAACCCCTGAATCATGGGTCAGCCACATGTGACCCAGTTCTGTGGCATGCGTGCATCATTTGTGAGCCTTGGCTGAGCTGCACCTGAACCATGTGTGAGCCATGCCTAAATCATGTGTGAAAGTCTCCTGTAGCATTTGTGACCCTCACAAGTCATGTGTGAGCCATGCCTGAATTACATCGGAACTAAGTGTGGGTCACAACTGAACCGTGCATGTAGCACATGGGAGGCACCCTTCAATCACATGTGGACCACATGGGAAGCACCGATGTTTAATGCTTGAACCACACATGAAGCTCAGGTGAGCCACACATGAAACACTGCTGAAGCATGCATGAGCCACGTGTCAGCCATGACTGAGTGTGTGGGAGCCATGTGTCAGCAACGTGGGAGCCACACCTGTATGACATGTCCCACGTGGGACCACATGCCTGCCACGCATGTATAAAGTACGATGAATGCCTGAGTCGCGTGTGAGCCATGCCTGCCTCATGTGACAGCCCTGCATCAGATAAGTGCCAGCCACACCTGAATGACTGTTCACCCACATATGAACCACATGTCAGGCATGCCTGAGGCATGTGTCAACTGCGTCACACCAAGTGTCAGCCACACAGCAAGCACGTGTCACTGTGGCCTGAACGAAGCATCACATACCACTCTAACCCGTGTCTGACACACCTGAATCCCATGCCTGAAACACCTATCAACAATGCGTGAGTGTCATGGCAGACAGGCAAGAGCCACGTGCCAACCATGCCAGAGCCATGCCCCAGCCATGTGTGAGCCTCACCTGAGACATGTGTCAGCCATATGTGACAAACTCCTGAATCATGTGACAGCCATACCTGGCCCCGGTCTGAGGCTCGTCTGAACTCCATGTGAGCCATGGCTGAGCCATGCCTGCACCACATGTGAGCCACGCCTGAATCACGGCTCAAACACTTCTCAACTATATGTGACACGCACATGAGCCATGTGTGAGCCACACCTGAGTTACACCTGAACCATTTGGGAGCCACACCTGAACCATTACTGAACCACATGAGGCACACTTGAACCACATGTGAAACACGTGTGAAGCACACACGTTCAAGGTTTGAACCACACGTGAACCACAAGGGAGCCACTCATGAAACATGGCTGGGCCATGTGTGAGCCACTAGGCAGCCATGTCTGGGTAGGTGAAAGCCATTTGTCAGCTGCGAGTGAGTCGCGAGTGTGCCACACAGGAACGACATGTAACCCATGCATGAAACACATGTCTGCCAGTAATGGATAATGTGCAATGAATGCCTGAGTCATGTGTCAGCCATGCCGGCGTCATGTGTCAGCCACACCTGAAACACCTGGCACCCATGCGTGAACCACCCACCAGCCACCCCTGTGCCACATGAAGGCAGTCCATGAAACCGGTGAGAGCCACAGCTGCGTGTTGTGATGGGCAGGTCTGTGTCATGCGGCTGCCTCACCTGAGTCACGTATCAGCCATGCCTGAAAAACGTGTGAGCCATGCCTGAGTCTCATCTCAACCATGCAGAAGTCACATGCCAGCCATGACTGAACCATGTGCCAGTCTCAATTTCACCACACGCCACCCTCACTTGAAGCACGTGTCAGCCATGCTGGAGCCACCTGCCGGCCATACCTGAACCACGTGCCAACCATGCCACAAACAAGTGTGAGCCACGCCTGAGCAGCGCCACATCCAAGCATGAGCCATTCCTCAGCCAGGTGTGAGCCATGCATGACAAACACTGGAATCATGCATTAGCCACATGTGACCCAGTTCTGTGGTGTGCCTGCATCACGTGTGAGCCTTGGCTGATCTGCACCTGAACCATGTGTGAGCCATGCCTAAATCATGTGTGAACGTATCCAGTAACCTGAGTCAGGTCTCAGCCGTGTTGACATCACTTGCGAGCCCGGCCTGAACCAAGTGCCAGTCACACTTGAACCACAGGTCAGCCTCACTTGAAGCACGTGTCATCCACACTGGCACAACTTGCCTGCCATGCCTGAACCACGTGACAACCATGCCACAAACACAGGTGAGTCACGCTTGAGCAGTACCACAGCTGTGCATGTGCCACACATGAGCCATATTTGAGCCATGCATCACAAAAGCCAGAATCATGTGTCAGATACGTAGGAGCCAGTGCTGTGGCATGCCTGCATCATGTGTGAGCCACAGCTGAGCTATGCCTGAAGCATGTGTGAAAGTGTCCTCTGCCTTTTGGGACCCAGACCAGTCGAGCGTGAGCCACTCCTGAATTACATCCGAACCATGTGTGAGCCATGCATGAACCACATGTGAGACACCCTTGTAGCACATCTGAACCACCTGTGAAACACACATGATCGATGCTTGAACCACACATGAACCACAGGGGAGCCACACATGAAACACAGCTGAGCCGTGCGTGAGCCACGTGCCAGCCATGACTGAGTATGCAGGAGCCACATTTCAGCAACTTGTGAGTCACGTGGGAGCCACACCAGTATGGCTTGCCACTCACGCGTGACCCAATGTCTGCCACACATGGATCCTGGGGGATGCATGCAAGAGTCAAGTGTCAGCCAAGCCTGAGACATGTGCTAACCACACCAGAGTCATGTTTCACACATACCTGAGTCACATGTCGGACACACCTGGACCACCTGCCACCCATGCATGAACCCTCCACCAGTCATCCCTGAATACACGAAGGCCATGCATGAAGCATGTGTGAACCACACCAGAGTGACGTGTCACACATGCCTGTGTCATGTGGCTGCCTCACATGAGTCATTTGTCAGCCATGCCTGCATAACGTGTGAGCCACGTCTGAGTCACGTCTGAGCCATGCTGATGTCACGTGCCAGTCAGGCCTGAATCAAGTGCAAGTCACACTTGAACCACAGGTCTGCCTCACTTGAACCACGTGTCAGCCACACTGGCACAACTTGCCTGCCATGCCTGAACCACATGCCACCTATGCCACAAACACATGTGAGTCACGCCTGACCAAAACCACAGAGATGCATGAGCCACACCTGAACCATGTGTGAGCCATGCATGACCAAAGCCTGTATCATGTGTCAGCCACATGGGAGCCAGTTCTGTGGCACGCCTGTGTCACGTGTGAGCCATGGCTGAGCTATGCCTGAACCATGTGTGAGAGTGTCCTCAACCATATGTGACGCAGACAAGTCATGTGAGATCCACGCCTGAATTACACCTGAACCATGTGAGATCCATGCAGGAAGCACATGAGAGACACCCTTGAACCACATCTGAAGGACCTGTGAAACACACATGTTCCATGCTTGAACCATGCATGAACCACAGGGGAGCCACACATGAGACACAGCTGAGCCATGCATGAGCCACGTGGCAGCCATGACTGATTATGTGGGAGCCAGTTTTCAGCAACCTGTAGTCACGTGGGAGCCACCCATGTACGGCATGTGACTCCTGCGTGATCACATTTCCGTCACTCATGGATACTGGGCAATGAATGCCTGAGTCACGTGTCAGCCATGCCTGACACATGTGTCAGCCACACCGGGGTGCTGTTTCACACATGGTGGAGTCACATCTCAGCCACGCCTGAACCACCTGCCACACATGTGTGCACCATGCACCAGCCGCCCCTGAACCACAGGAAGGCCATGCATGAACCATGTGTGAACCACTCTTGCGTGATGTGTCAGGCACGCCTGTGTCACGTTTCCACCTCACCTGTGTCATGTGTCAGGCACGCCTGAACAATGTGTGAACCACACCTGTGTCAAGGCTCAGCCACGCCAAGTCACTTGCCAGCCAGGCCTGAACCAAGTGCCAGTCACACTTGAACCACAGGTCAGCCTCACTTGAAGCACGTGTCAGCCACACTGGCACAACTTGCCTGCCACGCCTGAGCCATGAGTCACCCATGCTAAAAACACACGTGAGCAACCCCTGACAAACACCACAGACATCCATGAGCCACACCTGAACCATGTGTGAGCCATGCGTGACCAAATCCTGTGTCATGTGTCCGCCACATGGGAACCAGTTCTGTGGGACGTATGCATCACGTGTGAGCCATGGCTGAGCTATGCCTGAACCACGTGTGACAGTGTCCTCAACCATATTTGACCCAGACGGGCCTTGTGAGGTCCACGCCTGAATTACACCAGAACCATGTGTGAGCCATGCAGGAACCACATGGGAGACACCACTTGAACCTCAGGTGAGCCACACATGTAACACAGCTGAGGCATGCATGAGCCACGTGTCAGCTGTGACTCAGCATGTGGGGGCCATGTATCAGCAGTGGGGGAACCACACCTGTACAACATGTCCCACATGTGACATCATGCCTGCCACGCTCAAGGTTTGAACCACACGTGAACCACACGTTCAAGGTTTGAACCACAGGTGAACCACAAGGGAGCCACTCATGAAACATGGCTGGGCCATGCGTGAACCACGTGCCAGACACGCCTGAGTATGTGGGAGCCTCGTGTCAGCAACGTGTGAGCCACGTGGGAGCCACAAGAGAACGACATGTCCCCCATGGGTGAAGCAAGCATATGCTATGCATGGATAATGTGCGATGAGGGCCTGAGTTACATGTCAGCCACGCCTGAGACATGTGTCAGCCACACCGGAGTTGTATTTCACACATGCCTGAGCCACATGTCAGCCACGCCTGAACCACCTGCCACCCATGTGTGAACCGGGCAGCAGCCACGCCTGAAACACACGAAGGCCATGCATGAACCATGCGTGAACCACACCTGCATGACGTGTCAGGCACTCCTGTGTCCTTCGGCCACCTCACTTGTGTCATGTGTCAGCCTAGCCTGAATAACGTGTGAGCCACGCCTGAGTCACTTCTCAGCCGTGCCGAAGTCACATGCCATCCGGGCCTGAACCAAGCGCCAGTCACACTTGAACCACAGGTCAGCCTCACTTCAAGCACCTGTCACCACACTGGCACAACGTGCCCGCCATTCCTGACCCACGTGCCCACCATGAGACAAACACATGTGAGCCATGCCTGACCAACACCTCAGCCATGCATGAGCCACACCTTAGCCATGTGGGAGCCATGTGTGACAAAAGCCTGAATCACGTGTCAGCCACAGGTGAGCCAGTCCTGTGGCACGCCTGCATCCCTTGTGAGCCATGGCTGAGCTAGGCTGGAACCAAGTGTAAACGTGTCCTCTACCATATGGGACCCATACTAGTCGTGTTTGAGCCATGCCTTAATCACACCCGATCCATGTGTGAGCCGTGCATGAACCACATGTGAGACACCCTTGAACCACATCTGAAACACACATATTCGATGCTTCAACCACACATGTACCACAGGGGAGCCACACATGAAACCCAGCTGAGCCATGCGTGAGCCACGTGCCAGCCATGACTGATTGCGTGGGAGCCCCATTTCCGCAACACATGAGACCCGTGGGATCCACACCTGTACGGCATGTCACACACTCGTGCCCACACCTCTGACACACATGGATACTGTGCAATGAATGCCTGAGTCACATGTCACCAACACCTGGCATGTTTCACACATGCCTGAGTCACATGTCAGCCACGCCTGAACCACCAGTCACCCATGCCTGAACCACGCCTCAACCACACCTGAACAAAATGTGTGCCATGCCTGAGACACGTGTCAGAAACGCCAGAGCCACATGTGAGCAAGGTCAGATCAATGCCCCACCCATGCGTGAGCCTCACTGGAGACATGTGTTAGCCATGTGTGACGCACTCTTGGATCATGTGTCAGCCACACCTGACCCCGGGCAGAGGAATACCTGAACTACTTGTGAGCCATGGCTCAGCCATGGCTGAAGCGCCTGCAAGCCACGCCGGAATCACGGATGAAATCTCCCTGAACCATATGAGACCTCCACGTGAGTCATGTGTGAGCCACACCTGAGTTCCACCTGAACCACGTGTGGGCCTCCCTGAACCATGCCTGAACCACATGTGACACACTCGAACCACATGTGAAGCATGTGTGAAGCACTCATGTTCAATGCTTGAACCACACATGAGGCACATGGGAGCCACACGTGCAACATGGCTGAGCCATTCGTGAACCATGTGCCAGACACGCCTGAGTATGTGGGAGCCTCTTGTCAGCAATGTGTGAGTCACGTGGGAGCCACAAGAGAATGACATGTCCCCCATGGGTGAAGCAAGCGTATACCATGCATGGATACTGTGCAATGAGGGCCTGAGTCATGTTTCAGCCATGCCTGAGACATGTGTCAGCCACACCAGAGTCGTGTTTCACACATGCCTGAGCCACATGTCAGCCTCGCTGGAATCACCTGCCACCCATGCCTGAACCATGCACCAGCCACGCCTGAAACACACGAAGGCCATGCATGAACCATGTGTGAACCACACCTGCATGACGTGTCAGACACTCCTGTGTCCTTCGGCCACCTCACCTGAGCCATGCCTGCACCACATGTGAACCACACTTGAATCACGGGTGAAACACTCTTCAACCATACGTCACACGCACATGAGCCATGTGTCAGCCAGACCTTGGTAACAGCTGACCCATTTGGGAGCCACACCTGAACCATGACTGTACCACATGTGTCACACTTGAACCACATAGGAACCACGAGTGAAGTACACATGTTCAATGCCTGAACCACACGTGAACCCCATGAAAGCCACACCAGAAACATGAGTGGACCATGTGTGAGCCACTTGACAGCCCCGTCTGAGTAGGTGGGAGCCATGGGTCAGCAACAAGTGAGACACGTGTGTCCCACACATGACTGACACATAACCCATGCTTGAGACACATGTGTGACATGCATGGATAATGTGTGATGACTGCCTGAGTCACGTGTCAGGCATGCCTGTGTCATGTGTCAGCCACACCTGAAACACCTGGCACCCCTGCGTGAACCACGCACCAGCCACCCCTGAGACACGTGAGGGCCGAGCATTAACCAGGTGCGAACCAAACCTGTGTGATGTGTCAGGCACACCAGTGTCACGTGGCTGCCTAACGTCAGTCCTATGTTACCCATGCCTGAAAAACATGTGAGCCACGCCTGAGTCTCATCTCAGCCATGCCGAAGTCACATGCCAGTCACGACTGAACCATGTGCCAGTCCCAATTTCACCACACGAAAGCCTCACTTGTAGAAAGTTTCGGCCATGCTGGAGCCACCTGCCTGCCATGCCTGAACCACGTGCCAACCATGCCACCAACAAGTGTGAGCCACGCATGAGCAGCACCACAGCCATGCGTGAGCCACTCCTGAGCCGTGTGTGAGCCATGTGTGACAAATTCCAGAATCATGCATCAGCCTCATGGGACTCAGTTCTGTTTCATGCCTGCATCACGTGTGAGCCTTGGCTGAGCTGCAACTGAACCATGTGTGAGCCATGCCTAAATCATGTGTGAAAGTCTCCTGTAGCATAGGTGACGCACACAAGTCATTTGTGAGCCATGCCTGAATTACATCTGAACAGTGTGTAAGCCACAACTGAACCATGCCGGATCCACGTGTTAGGCACCGTTGAACCACATCTGAAGGACATGGGAAGCACCCATGTTCAATGCTTGAACCACACATGATCCTCAGTTGAGCAACACATGAAACACTGTTGAGGCATGCATGAGCCACATGCGAGTCATGACTGAGTATGTGGGGCCACGTTTCAGCAACAAGGGAGCCACAGCTGTACGAAATGTCCAACGTGTGACCACATGCCTGTCACACATGGAAAATGTGCGACAAATGCCTGAGTCACGTGTGAGCAATGCCTGCGTCACGTGTCAGCCCCGCATCAGAGAATTGCCAGCCACACCTGAATCACCTGTCACCCACATCCGAACCACATGGCAGCCATGCCTGAGCCATGTGTCAACTGCAACACACTAAGTGTCAGCCACACAGCAATCACGTGTCACTGCGGCCTGAACGAAGCATCACACACCACTGGAACCCATGTCCGACACACTTGAATCCCATGCCTGAAACACATGTGAGCAACGCTCTGAGTCTCGTGTCAGACATGCCTGAGCCACGTGCCTAGCATGCCAGAGCCACGCCCCAGCCATGCGTGAGCCTCCCCTGAGACGTGTGTTAGCCATGTGTGACAAACTCCTGAATCATGTGTCAGCCACACCTGGGCCCTGTCTGAGGCTCTCCTCAACTACATGTGAGCCATGGCTGAGCCATGCCTGCACCACGTGTGAGCCACGCCTGAATCACGGGTGAAACACTCCTCAACCATACATCACATGCACATGAGCCATGTGTGATCCACACCTGGGTTACAGCTGACCCATTTGGGAGCCACAGCTGAACCATGACTGAACCACATGTGTCACACTTGAACCACATGGGAACCACGAGTGAAGCACACATGTTCAATGCCTGAAACACACGTGAACCACATGGAAGACACACTGGAAACATGAATGGGCCACGTGTGAGCCATGTGCCAGCCAAGTCTGAGTAGCTGGGAGCCATGTGTCAGCAAAAAGCGAGTCACGTGTGTCCCACACATGACCGACACGCAACCCATGCATGAAACACATGTCTGCCATGCATGGATAATGTGCGATGAATGCCTAAGTCACGTGTCAGCCATGCGTGTGTCATGTGTCAGACACACCTGAAACACCTCACACCCATGCGGGAACCACGCACCAGCCACCCCAATGTCACGTGAAGGCCGTGCATGAACTAGGTGTGAGCCACACCTGTGTGATGTGACAGGCATGCCTGTGTCACGAGCCTGCGTCACCTGAGTCATGAGTCAGCCACGCCTGAAGAACGTGTGAGCCATGCCGGAGTCTCATCTCATCCATGCCAAAGTCACATGCCAGCCACGACTGAACCATGTGCCAGTCCCAATTTAACCACATGCCAGCCTCACTTGAAGCATCTGTCATCCACGCTGGAGCCACCTGCCTGCCATGCCTGAACCACGTGCCAACCATGCCACCAACAAGTGTGAGCCACGCCTGAGCAGCACCACAGCCGTGCGAGAGCCACACCTCATCCACCTGAATACTGCGTCAGCCACATGTGACCCAGTTCTGTTTTGTGCCAGCATCACGTGTGAGCCTTGGCTGAGCTGCAACTGAACCATGTGTGAGCCATGCCTAAATCATGTGTGAAAGTCCCCTGTAGCATAGGTGATGCACACAAGTCATGTGTGAGCCATGCCTGAATTACATCTGAACAGTGTGTGAGCCACAACTGAACCATGCCAGATCCACGTGTGAGGCACCCTTCAACCACATCTGAAGCACATGGGAAACACACATGTTCAATGCTTGAACCACACATGATCCTCAGGTGAGCCACACATGAAACACTGCTGAGACATGCATTAGCCACGTGCCAGTCATGACTGAGTATGTGGGGGCCACGTTTCAGCAACAAGGGAGCCAAAGCTGTATGAAATGTCCCACGTGTGACCACATGCCTGCCACGAATGGATAATGTGCAATAATTGCCTGAGTCACGTGTGAATAATGCCTGCGTCACGTGTCAGCCCTGTATCAGAGAATTGCCAGCCACAGCTGAATCACATGTCACCCACATCCGAACCACGTGACAGCCACGCCTGAGCCATGTGTTGACTGTGACACACCGAGTGTCAGCCCCACAGCAATCACGTGTCACTCCGGCCTGAACAAAGCATCACATGCCACTGGAACCCGTGTCTGACACACTTGAATCCCATGCCTGAAACACATGAGAGCAACGCCTGAGTCTCGTGTCAGACAGGCCTGAGCCACGTGCCTAGCATGCCAGAGCCACGCCCCAGCCATGTGTGAGCTTCCCCTGAGACGTGTGTTAGCCATGTGTGACAAACTCCTGAATCATGTGTCAGCGACACCTGGCCCCAGTCTGAGGCTTGCCTGAACTACATGTGAGCCATGGCTGAGCCATGCCTGCACCACCTGTGAGCCACGCCTGAATCACGGGTGAAACACTCCTCAACCATACGTGACACACACGAGCCATGTTGGAGCCACACCTGGGTTACATCTGAACCATTTGGGAGCCACACCTGAACCATGAGGGAACCACATGTGACACACTGGAAGCACATCGCACATTATCCATGTCTGAACCACGCATGAACCACAGGGGAGCCACCCATGAGACACAGAAGAGCCATGCGTGAGCCACGTGGCAGCCATGACTGATTATGTGGGAGCCACGTTTAAGCAACCTGTATTCATGTGGGAGCCACCCATTTATGGCATGTGACTACTGCGTGATGTCATTTCCGTCACACATGGATACTGGGCGATGAATGCCTGAGTCACGTGTCAGCCATGCCTGACACATGTGTCAGCAACACCGGAGTCCTGTTTCACACATTCCAGAGTCACCTTTCAGGCACGCCTGAACCACCTGGAACCCATGCGTGCACCATGCACCAGCCACCCTTGAACCACACGAAGGTCATGCATGAAACATGCCTGAACCACAACTGAGTGACATGTCAGTCACGCCTGTGTCACGTTTCCACCTCACCTGAGTCATGTTGCAGCCACGCCTGAACATATGAACCACGCATGTGTCAAGGCTCAGCCACACCAAGTCACGTGCCAGCCAGGGCTTAACCAAGTGCCAGTCACACTTGAACCACAGGTCCGCCTCACTTGATGCACGTGTCAGCCACACTGGCACAACTTGCCTGCCATGCCTGAACCACGTGCCACCCATGCCAAAAACACATGTGAGCCACACCTGACCAACACCACAGACATGCATGAGCCACATTTGAACCATGTGCGAGCCATGCATGACCAAAGCCTGTATCATGTGTCAGCCAAATGGGAGCCACTTCTGTGGCATGCCTGCATCACGTGTGAGCCATGGCTGAGCTATGCCTGAACCACGTGTGACAGTGTCCTCCACCATATGTGACCCAGACGTGTCGTGTGAGATCCACGCCTGAATTACACCCGAACCATGTGTGAGCCATGAAGGGACGACATGGGAGACACCCTTGAACCACATCTGAAGAACCTGTGATTCTGGCGAGTCCAGCAGATGGTTCCGGTGTGCTCGGTAGGTGGTTCAGTCAGGTCTGGCAGGTGGTTCCAGTCTGTCCAGGAGGTGGTTCCGGCGTCTCCGGCACCTGCTTCTGGCACGTCTGAGAGGTGGTTCCGGCATGCCCGTCAGGTGCTTCCGGAGAGTCCACCAAGTGGTTCTGGCATAGCTGGCAGGTGATTTTGGCATGTCTGGCAGCTGGCATGTGATTCTGGCTTGTCCGCCAAGTGGTTCTAGCATAGCCGGCAGGTGATTTTGGCGTGTCCGGCAGGTGGGTCCAGCGAGTCAAGCAGGTGGTTCTGGCGAGTCTCGCAGGGGGTCCGGTCTGTCCAGGATGTGGTTCCAGCATGTCTGGCACATGCTTCTGGCACGTCTGAGAGCTTGTGCTGGTATGCCCGACAGGTGACTCCCGAGTGTCTGGCAAGTGGTCCTGCTGTAGCCGGCAGGTGATTTTTGCGTGTCCGCCAGGGGGTTCCGGCGAGTCGAGCAGGTGGTTCCGGCATGCCCGGCAGGTGATTCCTGATTGTGCACCAAGTGGTTCCTGCGTAGCCAGCAGGTGCTTCCAGCGTCTCCGGCACGTGGTTCTGGCACGTCTGAGAGTTGGTTCTGGCATGCCAGGTAGGTGATTCCAGAGTGTCCGGCAGGTGGTTCTGGCATAGCCAGCAGGTGATTTTGGCATGTCCGGAAGGTGGGTCCTGGGAGTCGAGCAGGTGGTTCCGGCGTTTTCGGCAGGTGGTTCAGGCAAGTCCGGCAGGTGGTTCCAGTCTGTCCAGGACGTGGTTCTGGCATGTCCGGCACATGGTTCTGGTACATCTGAGAGGTGGTTCCAGCATGCCCGGCAGGTGATTCCGGAGTGTCTGACAAGTGCTTCTGGCGAGTCAAGCAGGTGGTTCCGGCGTGCTCACCAGGTGGTTCCGGTCTGTCCTGTAGGTGGTTACGGCGTGTCCCGCACATGGTTCTGGCATGTCTGAGAGGTGGTTCCGGCATGCCCGGCAGGTGATCCCATACTGTCCCCCACGTGGTTCTGGCGTAGCCGGCAGGAGATTTTGGCATGTCCGACAGGTGGTTCTGGTGAGTCGAGCTGGTGGTTCCGGCGTGCTCGACAGGTGGTTCAGGCATTTCGGCCAGGTGGTTCTGGTCTGTCCTGTAGGTGGATTCGGCGTGTCCCACACATGGTTCTCGCACGTCTGAGAGGTGGTTCTGGCATGCCCGGCAGGTGATCCCGGAGTGTTCCCCACGTGGTTATGGCGTAGCCGGAAGGTGACTTTGGCATGTCCAGCAGGTGGTTCCGGTGAGTCGAGCAGTTGGTTCCGGAGTGCTGGGCTGGTGGTTCAGGGGTATCCGGCAGGTTGTTCCAGTATGTCCGGGAGGTGGTTCCAGGGTGTCCGGCAGGTGGTTCCTGTGTGTCCGGGAGGTGGTTCCTGCGTGCTTGGCAGGTGGTTCAGGCGGGTCCGGCACGTAGTTCATGTCTCTCCAGGATGTGGTTCCAGTGTCTCAGGCACATGGTTCTGGCACGTCTGAAAGGTGGTACCGGCATGACCAGCAGGTGATTCCAGAGTGTCCGAAAAGTGGTTCTGGAGTAGCCGGCAGGTGATTTTGGCGTGTCCAGCAGGTGGTTCTGGGGAGTGGATCAGGTGGTTCCGGCATACTCGGCAGGGGTTTCCGGCGTGCCCGGCACATGGTTGTGGCACATCTGAGATGTGGTTCCAGCATGCCGGGCAGGTGATTCTGGAGTGTCCTACAAGCGGTTCTAGTGTAGCCAGCAGGTGATTTTGCCGTGTACGGCAGGAGGTTCTGGCGAGTCGAACAGGTGGTTCCGGCGTGCTTGGCAGGTGGTTCTGGTTTGTGTTGGAGGTGGTGCCGGGTGTCCGGCATCTGGCTCTGGCACGTCTGAGAGTTGGGTTTGGCATGCCCGACAGGTGATTCCGGAGATTCCGCTAAGTGGTTCTGTCGTAGTCTTCAGTTGATTTTGGCGTGTCCGTCAGGTTGTTCTGTTCAGTCCGTGAGGTGGTTCTGGCGTGTCCTTCACGTGGTTCTGACACATCTGAAGGGGGTTCTGTCATGCCCGGCATGTGATTCCAGAGTCTCCGCCAAGTGGTTCTGGCATAGCCAGCAGGTGATTTTGCCATGTCCTGCAGGAGGTTCTGGTGAATCGAGCTGGTGGTTCCGGCGTGCTCGGCAGGTGGTTCAGGCGTGTCCAGCAGGTGGTTTCGGTCTGTCCGGGATGTGGTTAGGCCATGTCCGGCACGTGGTTCTGGCACGTCTGAGATGTGGTTCCGGCATGCCCGTCAGGTGATTCCTGAGTGTTCGCCAAGTCGTTCTGGAGTAGCCGGCAGGTGATTCTGACGCGTCCACCCGGTGGTTCCGCCGAGTCGAGCAAGTGGTACCGGAATGCTTGGAAGGTGGTTCAGGCGTGTCCTGACGGTGGTTCTGTTCTGTCCGGGAGGTGGTTCCGTCGTGTCCAGCACGTGGTTGTGGCACATCTGAGAGGTGGTTCTGGCATGCCCGGCAGGTGATTCTGGAATGTCTGCCCAGGGGTTCTGGCTTAGCCGGCAGGCGATTTTGCCATGTCTGGCAGGTGGTTCCGGCGAGTCGAGCAGTTGGTTCCGGTGTGCTCGGCAGGCGGGTCCGGTCTGTGCGGGTGGTGGTTCCGGGGTGTCCGGCACGTGTTTCTGGTACGTCAGAGAGGTGAATCCTGCATGCCCGTCAGGTGATTCTGGAGTGTCCTGGAAGTTGTTCTGGCGTAGCCGGCAGGTGTTTTTGTCGTGCCCAGCATGTGGTTCCGGCGAGTTGAGCAGGTCGTTCCGGCATGCCCGGCAGGTGATTCCGGAGTGTCCACCAAGTGGTTCTGGTGTAGCCGGCAGTTGATTTTGGCATGCTTGGCAGGTGCTTCCACCGTGTCTGGCATGTTGTTCTGGCATGTCTGACATGTGGTTCCGGCATGCCCGGCATGTCTTTCCAGACTGTCCACCCCGTGGTTCTGGCATAGCCGACAGGTGATATTGGCATGTTCGGCAGGTGTTTTAGGCGAGTCGAGCAGGTGGTTCCAGCGTGTTCGGCAGATGGTTCTGGCGTGTCCGGCATGTGGTTCTGGTCTGTCCGGCAGGTGGTTCTGGCGTGTACTGCACGTGTTTCTGGCACGTCCGAGAGGTGATACCGGCATGCCCGGCAGGTGATTCCGGAGTGTCCAACAATTGGTTCCGGTGTAGCCGGCAGGTGATTTTGGAGGCTCTGGCAGGTGGTTCCAGCGAGTTCAGCCGGTGGGACCAGCGTGCTCAGCAGGAGGTTCTGGCGTGTCCCGCACGTGGTTCTGGCATGTCTGAGAGGTGGTTCCGGGATGCTCGGCAGGTGATTCCTGCGTGTCTGGAAGTAGTTCTGGCATAGCTGGCAGGTGGTTGAGGCGAGTCCAGCAGGTGGTTCTGGCAAGTTGAGCAGGTGGTTCCGGCGTGCTCGGCAGGTGGTCAGGCGTGTCCTGCAGGTGGTTCCGGTCTGTCCTGGAGGTGGTTCCAGCATGTGGTTCTGGCACGTCTGAGACGTGGTTCCAGCATGCCCAGCAGATGATTCCATAGTGTCGGCCAAGTGGTTCTGGCGTAGCCGGCAGGTGATTTTGGAGTATCCGGCATGTCGTTCCGGCGAGACGAGCAGCTGGTTCCGGCGTGCTCGGCAGGTGGTTCAATCAGGTCAGCAGGTGGTTCCGGTCTGTCCGGGAGGTGGTTCCGCCGTGTGTGGCACGTGATTCTGGCATGTCTGACAGGTGGTTCTGGCATGCCCGGCAGGTGATTCCGGATTGTGCACAAAGTGGTTCCGGTGTACCCGGCAGGTGATATTGGCATGTCCGGCAGGTGATTCAGGCGAGTCGAGTAGGTGGTTTTGGCGAGCTCAGCAGATGCTTCCCGCATCTCCAGCACATGGTTCTGGCACGTCTGAGAGGTGGTTCCGGCATGCCAGGTATGTGATTCCGAAGTGTCAGACAATTGGTTATGGCATACCCGGCAGGTGATCTTGGCATGTCCGGCAGGTGGTTGTGGCGAGGCAAGCAGGTGGGTCCAGCGTGCTCAGCAGGTGGTTCCAGTGTGCTCAGCAGGTGGTTCAGGAGGATCCGGCAGGTGGTTCCGTTCTGTCCAGTAGGTGGTTCCGGCGTGTCCGGCATGTGGTTCAGGCACGTCTGAGTGGTGGTTCCGGCATGCCCTGCAGGTGTTTCTGGATTGTCCACCAATGGTTCTGGATTAGCCGGGTGGTGATTTGGGTGTTTCTGGCAGGTGGTTCTGGCGAGCTCGGCAGGTGCTTCAGGCGTCTCGGTCAAGTGGTTCTGGCATGTTTGAGAGGTGTTTCGGGCATGCCTGACAGGTGATTCCGGAATGTCCGACAAGTGGTTCTGGCACAGCCAGCAGGTGATTGTGTCGTGTCTGGTAGGTGGGACCTGCACATGGAGCAGGTGGTTCCGGCATGCTTGACAGGTGGTTCAGGCGTGTCTGGCAACTGATTCCAGTGTGTCCAGGACGTGGTTCCAGCATGTGCGGCACGTGGTTCTGGTACCTCTGAGAGGTGGTTCCTGCATGCCAGGCAGGTGATTCCGGACTGTCCGCCATGTGGATCTGGCGTAGCTGGCAGGTGATTTACGCATGTCTGACATGTGAGTCCGGCGAGTCAAGCAGTTGGTTCCGGCGAGGCCAGCAGGTGGTTCCAGTCTGTCATCGAGGTGGTTCCAGCGTGTCCGGCACGTGCTTGTGGCACGTCTGAGTGGTGGTTCCAGCATGCCCGGCAGGTGATTCTGGAGTGTCCACAAAGTGTTTCTGGTGTAACCAGCAGGTGATTTTGGAGTGTCCAGCAGGTGGTTCTGGCGACTCGAGCAGGTGGTTTCGGTGAGGTCGGCAGGTGCTTCTGGTGTCTCCGGCATGTGGTTCTCGCACGTGTGAGAAATGTTTCCAGTATGCCCGGCAGGTGATTCCGCAGTGTCCAGCAAGTGGTTCTGACGTAGCCGGCAGGTGATTTCGGTGTTTTCGTCAGGTGGGTCCTGCGAGTCGAGCATGTGGTTCTGGCATGCTCGGCAGGTGGTTCAAGCATGTCCGGCAAGTGGTTCCAGTCTGTCCAGGACGTGGTTCTGACGTGTCCGGCACGTAGTTCTGGCATGTCTGAGAGGTTGTGCCGGCATGCCCAGCACGTGATTCCGGCCTGTCCAGCAAGTGGTTCTGGTGTAGCCGGCGGGTGATTTTGGCGTGTCCAGCAGGTGGTTCTGGCGAGTCAATCAGGTGGTTCCGGCATGCTCGGCAGGTGCTTCCAGCATCTCCAGCACGTGGTTTGGCATGTCTGAGAGGTTGTGCCGGCATGTCCGACAGGTGATTCTGGATTGTCCAAAAAGTGGCTCTGGTGTAGCCGGCAGGTGATTTTGACGTGTCCGGGAAGTAGTTCCGGCGAGTCGAGCAGATGGTTCCTGCGTGCTGGGCAGGTGGTACAGGTGGGTCCGGCAGGTGGTTTCGGTCAGTCCGCGAGGTGGTTCCAGCGTGTCCAGCACGTGTTTCAGGCACGTCTGAGAGGTGGTTCCGGCATGCCCAGCAGGTGATTCCGGAGTGTCCACCAAGTCGTTATGGCATAGCCGGCAGCTGATTTTGGCGTGTCCGGCAGGTGGTTCCTGCGAGTGGAGCAGGTGGTTCCGGCATGCTCAGCAGGTGTTTGCAGCGTGTCCAGCATGTGTTTCTGGTCTGTACAGGAGGTGGTTCCAGCATGTCCAGCACATGGTTCTGGCACATCTGAGATGTGGTTCCGGCATGCCTGGCAGGTGATTCCGGAGTGTCCATCATGTGGTTCTGGCATAGCCAGCACGTGATTTTGGCGTGTCAGGCAGGTGGTTCCTGCGAGTGGAGCAGGTGGTTCCGGGGAGCTCGGCAGGTGATTCCGGCCTCTCCAGCCTGTGGTTCTGCCACGTCTGAGAGGTGGTTCTGGCATGCCGAACAGGTGATTCCAGAGTCTCAGCCAAGTGGTTCTGTCATAGCCGGCAGGTGATTTTGGAGTATCCAGCATGTGGTTCCGGCGAGTCAAGAAGATGGTTCCGGCATGCTCGCCAGGTGATTTTGGCGTGTCCGGAAGGTGGTTGTGGCGAGGCGAGCAGGTGGGTCCGGCGTGCTCAGCAGGTGGTTCCGGCGTGTCCGGCACGTGGTTCTGGCACATCTGAGAGGTAATTCTGGGATGCTCGGCAGGTGATTCTGGAGTGTCCGCCAAGTGGTTCTGGCGTAGCCGGCAGGTGGTTCTGGCATGTCCGACAGGTGGTTCCAGTTTGTCCAGGAGGTGGTTTCGGTGTGTCCGGCACGTTGTTCTGGTACATCTGAGAGGTGGTTCTGGCATGCCCGGCATGTGATTCTGGACTGTCCGCCACGTGGTTCTGGCATAGCTGGCAGGTGATTTTGGCGTGTCCGGAGGGTGGTTCCAGCGAGTCGAGCAGATGGCTCCGGCGTCCTCAGCAGGTGCTTCCAGCGTGTCCGGCAGGTGGTTCCTGTCTGTCCGGGAGGTGGTTCCGGCGTGCTTGGCAGGTGCATCAGGCGTCTCTGGCATGTGCTTCTAGCACGTCTGAGAGGTGGTTCCGGCATGCCTGGCAGGTGATCCCACAGTGTCCGGCAAGTGGTTCTGACGTAGCCGGCAGGTGATTTTGGCATGTGAGGCTGTTGGTTCCTGCGAGTCGAGCAGGTGGTTCCAGCATGCTCGGCAGGTTGTTCAGGCATTTCAGGCAGGTGCTTCCCGTCTGTCTGGAGGGTGGTTCCGGCGAGTCGAGCAGGTGGTTCTGGCGTGTGTGGCACGTGGTTCTGGCGTGTCTGAAAGGTGGTTGCGGCATGCCCGGCAGGCGATCCCAGACTGTCCCCCATGTGGTTCTGGCATAGCCTGCAGGTGAATTTGGCATGTCAAGAAGGTGGTTCCGGTGAGTCGAGCAGGTGGTTCTGGCGTGGTGGGCTGGTGGTTCAGGCGTGTCCCGCAGGTTGTACCCGTCGGTCCGGGAGGTGGTTCCAGCATGCGTGGCAGGTGATTCCAGAGGGTCCGCCAAGTGGTTCTGGCGTAGCCGGCAGGTGATTTTGGCGTGTCCGGAAGATGCTTCCAGCGAGTCGAGCAGGTGCTTCCGGAGTGCTCGGCAGGGGCTTCTGTCATCTCCGGCACGTGTTTCTGGCACGTTTGAGAGGTGGTTCAGGCATGCCCGACAGGTGATTCCGGAGTGTCCGACAAGTGGTTGTGGTGTAGCCAGCAGGTGATTTTCCCATGTCCGGCAGGTGGTTCCGGTGATTCGAGCAGGTGGTTCTGGCGTTTTGGGCTGGTGGTTCAGGCGTGTCCGGCAGGTGGTTCCTGTCTGTCTGGGATGTGGTTGTGGCATGCTCAGCAGGTGCTTCCAGCGTCTCCGGCACTTGCTTCCAGTACGTCTGAGAGGTTGTTCCAGCATGCTCGGCTGGTGGTTCAGGTGGGTAGGGCAGGTGATTCTGGAGTGTCCCCCACGTGGTTCGGGCATATCCTGCAGGTGAATTTGGCATGTCAAGCAGGTGGTTCTGATGAGTCGAGCACGTGGTTCCAGCGTGCTGGGCTGGTGGTTCAGGCGTGTCCCGCAGGTTGTTCCCGTCGGTCCAGGAGGTGGTTCCTGTCCGTCCGGGAGGTGGTTCTGGCATGCGCAGCAGGTGATTCCGGATTGTCCAGCAAGTGGTTCTGGCATAGCCGGCAGGTGATTTTGGCGTGTCTGGCAGCTGGCTCCGGCGAGTCGAGCAGGTAGTTCTGGCGAGCGTGGCAGGTGCTTCCGGAGTCTCCGGCACATGGTTCTGGCACGTTTGAGAGGTGGTTCCGGCATTCCCAAGAGGTGATTTTGGAATGTATGGCAAGTGGTTCTGGCATAGCCACAGGTGATTTTGGCGTGTCTGGCAGGTGGTTCCCCGAGTCGAGCAAGTGGTTCCAGCGTGCTCAGCACGTGGTTCAGGTGTGTCCGGGAAGTGGTTCCGGTCTGTCCTGGAGGTGCTTCCAGCGTGTCCAGCACGTGATTTTGGCATGTCCTAGAGGTGGTTCCGGCATGCCCGGTAGGTGATTCCGGAGTGTCTGCCAAGTGATTCGGGCGGATCCGGCAGGTGATTTTTGGCATCTCAGAAGGTGGTTCCGGCAAGTCGACCAGGTGGTTCCAGCGTGCTCGGCAGGTGGTTCCGGTGTGTCCGGCATGTGGTTCTGGCACGTCTGAGACGTGGTTCCGATATGCCCGGCATGTCATTCCGGACTGTCCGCCATGTTGTTCTGATGTAGTCGGCAGGTGACTTTGGCGGATCCGCCAGGTGGTTCTGGTCTGTCCGGGAGTTGGTTCTGGCATGTCCGGCGTGTGTTTCTGGCACGTCTGAGAGTTGGCTCTGACATGCCCAGCAGGTGATTCTGGAGTTTCAGCCACATTGTTCTCGCATAGCCGGCAGGTGGTTCAGGCATGTCCGGCAGTTGGTTCCGGGCTTTGGGGGAGGTGGTTCCAGCGTTTGAGGCACGTGTTTATGGCACGTCTGAGAGGTGGTTCCGGCATGCCCTACAGGTGATTCTGGAGTGTGTGCCAAGTGGTTCTGGCATAGCCGGCAGGTGATTTTGGCGTGTCCAGCAGGTGGTTCTGGCGAGTCGAGCAGGTGCTTCCGGCGTGGTCGGCAGGTGGCTCAGGCGTGTCCGGCTGGTGGTTCCTGTCTGTCCGGTAGGTGGTTCTGGTGTGTCTGGCACGTGGTTCTGGCACGTTTGAGAGGTGCTTACGGCATGCCTGGCACGTGATTCTGGAGTGTCCGGCAAGTTGTTCTGGCATAGCTGGCAGGTGATTTTGGCATGTCCGGTAGGTGCGTCCTGCGGGTCAAGCAGGTGGTTCCAGCATGCTTGGCAGGTGGTTCAGGCAGGTCCCGCAGGTGGTTCCTGTCTGTCTGGCAGGTGGTTCCTGCGTGTCTGGCACATGGTTCTGGCACGTCTTGGATGTGGTTCTGACACGCGCTACAGGTGTTTCCGTAGTGTCTGCCAAGTGGTTCTGGCGTAGCCGGCAGGTGATTTCCACCTGTCCGGGAGGTGCTTCTGGGGAGTGGATCATTTCATTCTGGCATGCTCAGCAGGTGCTTCCGGCATCTCCGGCACGTGGTTCTGACACATCTGAGAGGTGGTTCCAGCATGCCCTGCAGGTGATTCTGGAGTGTGTGCCAAGTGGTTCTGGCTTAGCTTGCAGGTGATTTTGGCATGTCCAGCAGGTGGTTCTGGCCAGTCGAGCAGCTGCTTCTGGCGTGGTCGGACTGTGGTTCAGGTGTGTCCGGCTGGTGGTTCCTGTCTGTCCGGTAGGTGGCTCCGGCGTGTCCAGCACGTGGTTCTGGTACGTCTGAGAGGTGGTTCCCGCATACCCAGCAGATGATTCCGGACTCTCCGCCACATGGTTCTGGCACGTCAGAAAGGTGGTTCCTGCATGCTCAGCAGGTGGTTCCGGCATGTCTGTCAGGTGGTTCTGTTCTGTCCTGCAGCTGGTTCTGGCGTGTCCGGCACGTGCTTCTGGCACGTCTGAGAGGTTGTGTTGGAATGCCTGGAACGATATTCCGGCTTGTTCGCCATGTGGTTCTTGTGTAGCCGGCAGGTGATTTTGGCATGTCTGCCAGGTGGGTCCAGAGAGTCAAGCAGGTGGTTCCGGCGAGTCTGGCAGGTGGTTCCGGTCTGTCCGGGAGGTGGTTCTGGCGTCTCCGACACGTGCTTCTTGCACGTCTGAGAGGTTGTGCGGGCATGCCTGGAACGTTATTCTGGCTTGTCCGCCAAGTGGTTCTGGCGTAGCTGGCAGGTGATTTTGGCGTGACCGGCAGGTGGGTCCGGCGAGTCAAGCAGGTGGTTCTGGAGAGTCGAGCAGGTGGTTCCGGCGTGTCCTGCAGGTGGTTCCAGTCTGTCATGGAAGTGGTTCCAGCGTGCTCAGCTTGTGCTTCCGGCGTCTCTTGCATGTGGTTGTGGCACGTCTGAGAGGAGGTTCTGGAATGCCTGGCAAGTGATTCCATAATGTCCGCCAAGTGGTTCTGGCGTGGCAGCGGGTGATCTTGGAGTGTCCAGCAGGTGGTTCCGGCGAGTCAAGCAGGTGGTTCCGGCATGCTCGGCATATGGTTCCGGTCTGTCCTGTAGGTGGTTTCGGCGTGTCCGGCACGTTGTTCTGGTACATCTGAGAGGTGGTTCGGGCATGCCCTGCAGGTGATTCCAGACTGTCCGTCACGTGGTTCTGGCACGTCTGAGAGGTGGTTCCTACATGTTCAGCAGGAGTTTCAGGCGTGTCCGGCAGGTGGTTATGGGGATTGGTTAAGGTGGTTCCGGCATACTCGGCCTGCGTTTCCAGCATGCCCTGCAGGTGATCCCAGATACTCCTCCAAGTGGTTCTGGCGTAGCCCGGAGGTGATTTTGGCGTGTCCGGCAGGTGGTTCTGGCGAGTCGAGCAGGTGGTTATGGCATGCTCGGCAGTTGGTTCCGCTCTGTCCGGCAGGTGGTTCCTGCGTGTCTGGCACATGGTTCTGGCACGTCTTAGATGTGGTTCTGACATGCCCTGCAGGTGATTCCGGAGTGTCCACCAAGTGGTTCTGGTGTAGCCGGCAGGTGATTTTGGGCTGTCCGGCAGGTGGTTCTGTGGAGTGCATCAGGTACTTCTGACATTCTCAGCAGCTGCTTCTGGAGTCTCCGGCTCATGCTTCTGGCACGTCTGAGAGGTGGTTCCGGCATGCCCGCCGGGTGATTCCGGAATGTCCGGCAAGTCGTTCTGTCGTAGCCGGCAGGTGATTTTGGCATGTCTGGCAGGTGGGTCCTGGGAGTTGAGAAGGTGGTTCCGGCGTGCTCGTCAGGTGCTTCAAGCTACTCCAGCACGTGTTTCTGGCACATCAGAGAGGTGGTTCCAGCATGCCCGGCAAGTGATTCTGGAGTTTCCGGCATGTGGTTCTGGCACAGCCGGCATGTGATTTTGGCATGTCCGGTAAGTGTGTCCTGCAAGTCGAGCATGTGGTTCCGGCGTGCTCGGCAGGTGGTTCAGGCGTGTCCGGCAGGTGGTTCCAGTCTGTCCAGGACGTGGTTCCGGCATGTCTGGCACGTGGTCCCGACACATCTCAGAGGTGGTTCACGCATGACCGGCAGGTGATTCCACAGAGTCCACCAAGTGGTACTGGCATAGCCGGCATGTGATTTGGGCATGTCCAGAAGGTGCTTCCAGCAAGTCGAGCAGGTGGTCCTGGCGTGCTTGGCTGGTGCTCCCGGTGTCTTTGGCATGTGGTTCTGGCATGTCTGACAGGTGGTTCCGGTATGCCCGGCAAGTGATTCCACTGTGTCTGACAAGTCGTTCTGGCATAGCCAGCAGGTGATTTTGTTTGTCCAGCGGTTGTTCCGGAGAGTCAAGCAGGTGATTCCGGGTTTTCCGGGAGGTGATTCCGGGTTGTCCACCAAGTGGTTCTGGCATAGCCAGCAGGTGATTTTGGTGTGTCCGGCAGGTGGTTCTGGCATGTCGAGCAGGTGGTTCCGGTGAGCTCGGCAGGTGCTTCCAGCGTCTCTGGCACGTGGTTCTTGCAGGTTTGCGAGGTGGTTCTGTCATGCCCGGCAGGTGAGTCTGGAGTGTCTGGCAAGTGGTTCTGGCATAGTCTGCAGGTGATTTTGTCGTGTCCAGCCGGTGGGTCCTGTGAGTCGAGCAGGTGGTTCTGGCATGCTCGGCAGGTGGTTCAGGCGCATCCGGCAGGTGGTTCCGTTCTGTCTGGTAGGTGGTTCTGCCGTGTCTGGCATGTGATTCTGGCACGTCTGAAAGTGGTTGGGGTATGCCCGGCAGGTGATTCCAGAGTGTCCGCCACATTGTTCTGGCATAGCCGGCAGGTGATTTTGACATGTCCGGCAGGTGGGACCTGTGAGTCGAGCAGGTGGTGCCGGCGTGCAAGGCAGGTGCTTCCAGCGACTCCAGCACGTGTTTCTGGCACATCTGAGAGGTGGTTCCGGCATGCCCAGCAGGCGATTCTGGAGTTTCCGGCAAGTGGTTCTGGCGTAGCCAGCAGGTGATTTTGGCGTGTCCAGCAGGTGGTTCCTGCGAGTCGAGAAGGTGGTTCCGGTGAGCTCGGCAGGGGCTTCCGGAGTCTCCGGCACGTGGTTGTGGCAGGTATGAGATGTGGTTCCAGCATGCCCGACAGGTGATTCCGGAGTGTCCAACAAGTGGTTCTGGTGCAGCCAGCATGTGATTTTCGCATTTCCAGTAAGTGGGTCCTGCGAGTCGAGCAGATCGTTCCGACGTGCTCGGCAGATGGTTCAGGCGTGTCCGGAAGGTAGTTCCAGTCTGTTCAGGACGTGGTTTTGGTGTGTCTGGCATGTGATTCTGGTATGTCTCAGAGGTGGTTCTGGCATTCCCGGCAGGTGATTCCAGATTGTCCCTCACATGGTTCCAGCACGTCTGAGAGGTGGTTCCGGCACGCCCGGCTGGTGATCCCGGAGAGTCCTCCAAGTGATTCGGGCATAGCCGAAAGGTGATTTTGGGGTGTCTGGCTGGTGTTTCCAGCGTTCTCGGCAGGTGGTTCAGGCAATTCCGGGGGGTCGTTCCAGTATGTCCGACAGGTGGTTCCGGCATGTTGAGCAGGTGGTTCCGGCATGCTGGCAGGTGCATCCGGTGTCTTTGGCGCATGGTTCTGGCATGTCTGAGAGGTGGTTCCGGCATGCCCGGCAGGTGATTCTGGAGTGTCCGTCAAGTGGTTCTGGCGTAGCCGGCAGGTGATTTTGTGTGTCAAGCGGTGGTTCCGGTCAGTCAAGCAGGTGGTTCCGGCATGTCCGGCAGGTGATTCCAGTCTTTCTGGGAGGTGGTTCCGGCATGTCTGGCACGTGCTTCTGGCACGTCTGAGAGGTGGTTCTGGCATGCCCGGCACGTGATTCTGGATTGCCCACCAAGTGGTTCTGGCATAGCCAGCAGGTGATTTTAGTGTGTCTGGCAGGTGGTTCCTCCGAGTCGAGCATGTGGTTTGGACGAGCTCGGCAGGTGCTTCCGGCGTCTACAGCCTGTGGTTCTAGACCATCTGAGAGGTGGTTCTGGCATGCCTGGCACGTGATTCCGGATTGTGCACTAAGTGGTTCTGGTGTAGCCGGCAGGTGATTTTGGCATGTCCGGCAGGTGGTTCCGGCATGTCGAGCAGGTGGTTCCGGCGAGCTAGACAGTTGCTTCTGGCGTCTCCGGCACATGGTTCCAGCATGTCAGAGAGGTGGTTCTGGCATGACCGGCAGGTGATTCCGGATTGTCCACCGAGTGGTTCAGACATAGCTGGCAGGTGATTTTGGTGTGTCCAGCATGTGGTTCCGGTGCTTCAAGCAGGTTCTTCTGGTGAGCTCGGCAGGTGCTTCCGGCGTCTCCGGCACGTGGTTCTGGCACTTCTGAGAGGTGGTTCCGCAATCCCTGGCAGGTGATTACAGAGTGTCCGACAAGTGGTTCAGGCATAGCCAGCAAGTGATTTTGGGGTGTCCGGCAGGTGGTTCCGGCGAGTTGAGCAGGTGTTTCCAGCGTGCTCCGCAGGTGCTTCCGCTGTCTCTGGCACGTGTTTCTGGCACGTCTGAGAGGTGGTTCTGGCATGCCCAACATGTGATTCCGTATTGTCCACCAAGTGGTTCTGGCGTAGCCGGCAGGTGATTATGGTGTGTCCAGCAGGTGGTTCCGGTGAATCGAGCAGGTGGTTCCGGTGAGCTTGGTAGGTGCTTCTGACATCTCCAGCACGTGTTTCTGGCACGTCTGAGAGGTGGTTCCAGCATGCCCGGCAGGTGATTCCAGACTGTCCGACAAGTGGTTGTGGCGTAGCCGGCAGGTGATATTTGCGTATCCGGTAGGTGCGTCCTGTGAGTCGAGCAGGTGGGTCCAGTATGCTCGGCAGGTGGTTCAGTTGTGTCCGGCAGGTGGTTCCAGTCTGTCCAGGACATGGTTCCTGTCTCTCCGGCACGTGGTTCCGGTACGTCTGAGAGGTGTTTCCGGAATGCCCAATAGGTGATTCCAGACCGTCCGCCACATGGTTCTGGCACTTCTGAGAGGTGGTTCCCGCATGACCGGCAGGTGATCCCGGAGAGTCCTCCAAGTGGTTCTGGTGTAGCCAGCAGGTGATTTTGCCGTGTCCGGCAGATGGTTCTGGCATGTCAAGCAGGTGATTCCAGCATGCTCGGAAGGTGGTTCAGGCGGGGCTGGCAGGTTGTTCCCGTCTGTCCGGGATGTGGTTCCGGCACGTCAGGCACATGGTTCTGGCACGTCTGAGAGGTGGTTCCAGCATGCATGCCAGGTGAACCCAGAGAGTCCGACAACTGGTTGTGGCATAGCCGGCAGGTGATTTTGGCGTGTCTGTTAGCTGGTCCTGGCGAGTCGAGCAGGTGGTTCCGGTGTGCTCGGGAGGTGGTTCTGGCGGTCCGGCAGTTGGTTCTGTTCTGTCCGGGAGGTGGTTCAGGCATGTCCGGCATGTGGTTCCAGCATGTCTGAAAGGTGGTTCCTTCATGCCCGGCAGGTGATTCCAGACAGTCCGACAAGTGGTTCTGGCGAAGCCAGCATGTGATTTAGGCGTGTCCAGCAGGTGCCTCCAGCAAGTCGAACAGGTGGTTCTGGCGTGCTGGGCAGGTGCTTCCGGTGTCTTTTGCACGTGGTTCTGGCACGTCTGAGAGGTGGATCCGGCATGCCCGGCAGGTGATTCTGGAGTGTCCGCCAAGTGGTTCTGGTGTAGCCGGTGGTGATATTGGCGAGTCCGGCAGGTGAGTCCGGCGAGTCAAGCAGGTGGTTCCAGCGTGTCTGGCAAGGGGTTCCAGTCTGTCCGGGAGGTGGTTCCGGCATGTCCGGAATGTGCTTCTGGCATGTCTGTGAGGGGGTTCTATCATGCCCGGCAGGTGATTCAAGAGAGTCCACCAAGTGGTTGTGGTGTAGCCGGCAGCTGATTTTGGCATGTCTGGCAGGTGGTTCCGGTGAGTTGAGCAGGTCGTTCTGGCATGTTGGGCAGGTGCTTCCGGCGTCTCTGGCACATGTTTCTGGCACATCTGAGAAGTGGTTCCGCCATGCCTGACAGGTGATTCCGGAGTGTCCGGCACGTGGTTCTGGTACGACTGAGAGGTGGTTCCCGCATGCCCGGCAGGTGATTCCAGACTGTCCGCTACGTGGTTGTGGCACGTCTGAGAGGTGGTTCCAGCATGCCAGGCAGGTGATCCCGGAGAGTCCTGCAAGTGGTCTGGCATAGACCACAGGTGATATTGGCGTGTCCGGCAGGTGTGTCCTGGGAGTCTAGCAGGTGGTTCCGGCCTGCTGGGCAGGTGCTTCCAGTGACTTCAGCACAGGTTTCTGGCACGTCTGAGAGGTGGTTCCGGCATGCCCGGCAGGTGATTCCGGAGTGTCTGGCAAGTGGTTCTGGCATAGCCGGCAGGTGATTTTGGCGTGTCCGGCAGGTGGTTCCAGCGAGTCGAGAAGGTGGTTCCAGTGAGCTCGGCAGGTGCTTCCAGAGTCTCCTGCACATGGTTGTGGCACGTCTGAGATGTGGTTCCGGGATGCCTGGCAGGTTATTCTGGAGTGTCTGACAAGTGGTTCTGGAGCAGCCAGCATGTGGTCTTGGCATGTCCGGTAAGTGGGTCCTGCGAGTCGAGCTTGTGATTCCTGCGTGCTTGGCAGGTGGTTCAGGCGTGTCTGGCAAGTGGTTCCAGTCTGTCAAGGACGTGGTTCCGGCGTGTCCGGCACATGGTTCTGGTACGTCTCAGAGGTGGTTCTGGCATGTCCGGCAGGTGATCCCAGAGAGTCCTCCAAGTAATTCGGGTGTAGCCAGCAGGTGATTTTGGCATGTCCGGCAGGTGGTCCCGGCGTGCTCGGCAGGTGGTTCAGGCTGGTACGGCAGGTGGTTCCGGTCTGTCCGGGAGGTGGTTCCAGCGTGGCAGGCACTTGCTTCCGGCACGTGTGAGAGGTGGTTCCGACATGCCCAGCAGGTGATTCTGGACTGTCCAGCAAGTGGTTCTGGAGTAGCCGGTAGGTGATTTTGGCGTGTCTGGCAGGTAGGTCTTGCGAGTCGAGCAAGTGGTTCCTGTATGCTCGGCAGGTGATTCAGGTGTGCTCGGCCAGTGGTTCCGTTGTGTCCAGTAGGTGGTTCCGGCGTGTCCAGCACGTGGTTCTGGCACGTCTGAGAGGTGGTTCCGACATGCCCAGCAGGTGATTCCAGAGTGTCTGCCAAGTGGTTCTGGTGTAGCCGGCAGGTGATTTTGGCGTGTCCGTCAGGTGGTTCTGGGGAGTGGATCAGGTGTTTCTGGCATACTCGACAGGTGGTTCCGGCGTGTCCGGCACGTGGTTCTTGCACGTCTGAGAGTTGGTTCTGGCATGCCCGGCAGGTGATCCCGGAGAGTCCTCCAAGTGGTTCTGGCATAGCCCGCACGTGATCTTGGCGTGTCCGGCATGTTGTTCCGGCGAGTTGAGCAGGTGGTTCTGGCGTGTCCAGCACGTGTTTATGGCACGTCAGAGAGGTTGTTCCGGCATGCCCGACAGGTGACTCCGAGAGTGTCCAGCAAGTGGTTCTGGCATAGCCGGCAGGTGATTTTAGCGTGTCTGGCAGGTGGTTCTGGTGATTCGAGCAGGTGGCTCCGGCGTGCTTGGCAGGAGGTTTCGGCGGGTTTGGCAGGTGGTTCCGGTTTGTCTGGGAGGTGGTTCTGGCATGCCCAGCAGATGATTCCAGGGAGTCCCCCAAGTGGCTCTGTAGTAGCTGGCAGGTGATGTTGGCCTGTCCGGCAGTTGGTTCCAGTGATTCGAGCAGGTGGCTCTGGTGTACTCGACACGTGGTTCCAGTCTGGCTGGGAGATGGTTCCGTCGTGTCCGGCACGTGCTTCTGGCACGTCTGGGAGGTTGTGCTGGCATGCCCGGCAGGTGATTGAGGTGCGTCCTGCAACTGGTTCTGGTGTAGCCGGCAGGTGATTTTGCCGTGTCAGGCAGGTGGATCCGGCGAGTCGAGCATGTGGCTCCGGCATGCTCGGCAGGTGCTTCTGGTGGGTCTGGCAGGTGGTTCCAGTCTGTCTGGGAGGTCGTTCTGGCGTGTCCAGCACGTGGTTCCGGCACGTCTGACAGGTGGTTCTGGCATGCTCGACAGGTGCTTCCAGAGTGTCCAACAAAAGGTTGTGGTGTAGTCGGCAGGTGATTTTGCCGTTTCCGGCATGTGGATATGACATGTGTGAGAGGTGTTTCCGCCATGACCGGCAGTTGATTCTGGAGTGTCCGCCAAGTGGTTCTGGCATAGCCAGCAGGTGATTTTGGTGTGTCCGGCAGGTGGTTCTGGGTAGTGATTCAGGTGGTTCCGGCTTACTCAGCAGGAGGTTCCAGCGTGTCCAGCACATGGTTCTGGCACGTCTGAGATGTGGTACCAGCATGCCCGGCAGGTGATCCTGGAGACTCCTCCACGTGGTTCTTGCTTAGCCGGCAGCTGATTTTGGCATGTCCCGCAGGTGGTTCTGGCGAGTCGATCAAGTGGTTCCAGCGTGCTCGGCAGGTGCTTCAGGCGGTTCCGGCTGGTGGTTCCGCTGTGTCCGGGAGAGTGTTCCGGCGTGTCTGGCACGTAGTTCCTGCACGTTTTGTAGGTGGTACTGGCATGCCCAGCAGGTGATTCCAGGGATTCCCTGAAGTGGTTCTGGCATAGCCGGCAGTTGATTCTCGCATGTCCGGCAGGTGGTTCCTGTGAGTCAAGCAGGTGGTTCCCATGTGCTTGGCAGGTGGGTCAGGCATGTCCAGCAGGTGTTTCCAGTCTGTCCAGGACGTGGCTCTGCCGTGTCCAGCACATGGTTCTGGTACGTCTGAGAGCTGGTTCCGGCATTCCCAGCAGGTGATTCCGGACTGTCCGCCACGTGGTTGTGGCATAGCCAGCAGGTGATTTTGGCGTGCCCGGCAGGTGGTTCCGGCGAGTCGAGCAGGTGGCTCTGTCGTGTTCGGCAGGTGGTTCAGGCGGGTCCAGCAGGTGGTTCCGGTCTGTCCGGGATGTGGTTCTGGCGTGTCAGGCACATGGTTCTGGCACGTCTGATATGTGGTTCCGGCATGCCCAGCAGGTGATTTTTGCGTGTCTGGCAGGTGGCTCCTGCGAGTTGAGCAGGTGGTTCCTGAATGCTCGACAGGTGGTTCAGGTGTGTCTGGCAGGTGGTTATTGGGATGGCATATTCGGAAGGTGGTTCCGGCGTGTCCAGCACATGGTTCTGCCACATCTGAGAGGTGGTTCCCGAATGCCCAGCAGGTGATCCTGGAGAATCCTCCAAGTGGTTCTGGTGTAGCCAGCAGGTGATTTTTGCTTGTCTGGCAGGTGGTTCTGGCGAGTCGAGCAGGTGGTTCCAGCGTGCTTGGCAGGTGATTCAGGCAGGTCCGTCAGGTGGTTCCTGCGTGTCTGGCACATGGTTCTTTCACGTCTTAGATGTGGTTCCGACATGCCCGGCAGGTGATTCCGGAGTGTCCGACATTTGGTTCCGGGGTAGCCGGCAGGGGATTTTTGCTGCTCTGGCAGGTGGTTCCAGTGAGTTGAGCAGGTGGTTCCGGCATGCTCAGCAGGCGGTTCTGGCATGACCGGCACGTGGTTCTGGCACGTCTGAGAGGTGGTTCCAGGATGCACGGCAGGTGATTCCTGAGCATCTGCCAAGTAGTTCTGGCGTAGGCGGCAGGTGGTTGAGGTGAGTCTGGCAGGTGGTTCCGGCGAGTTGAGCAGGTGGTTCCGGCGTGCTCAGCAGGTGGTTCAGGCATGTCCCACAGGTGGTTCCGGTCAGTCCGGGAGGTGGTTCTGACATGTCCAGCATGTGGTTCTGGCACGTCTGAGAGGTGGTTCTGGCATGCCCAGCAGGTGAATTCCAGTCTGTCCAGGATGTGGTTCTGGCATGTCAGGCACATGGTTCTGGCACGTCTGATATGTGGTTCCGGCATGCCCGGCAGGTGATTTTTGCGTGTCTGGCAGGTGGGTCCTGTGAGTTGAGCAGGTGGTTCCTGCATGCTCGACAGGTGGTTCAGGCGTGTCCGGCAGGTGGTTATTGGGATTGCATAAGGTGGTTCCAGCATACTTGGAAGGTGGTTCTGGCGTGTCCGCCAAGAGGTTCTTGCCTAGCTGGCAGGTGATTTTGGCATGTCTAGCTGGTGGTTGCTGCGAGGTGAGCAGGTGGGTCTGGCCTGCTCAGCAGGGGGTTCAGGCGTGTCCTACAGGTGGTTCTGGTCACTCTGGGAGGTGGTTCTGACATGTCCAGCATGTGGTTCTGGCACGTCTGAGACGTGGCTCTGGCATGCCCAGCAGGTGATTCTGGAGAGTCCGCCAGGTGGTTCTGGTGTAGCCGGCACGTGATTTTGGTGTGTCCGGCAGGTGGTTCCGGCGAGTCGAGCAGGTGGATCCAGCGTGGTCGGAAGCTGGTTCAGGCGTGTCCGGAATATGGTTTAGGCACGTCTGAGAGGTGGTTCTGGCATGCCTGGCATGTCTTTCCACACTGTCCGTCACGTGGTTCTGGCGTAGCCGACAGGCGATTTTGAAGTGTTCGGCAGGTGGTTCTGGTGATTTGAGCAGGTGGGTCCGGCATGCTCAGCAGACGGTTCCGGAGTGTCCGGCACATGGTTCCGGCACGTCAGAGAGGTCGTTCTGGGACGCTCGGCTGGTGATTCCTGAGTGTCCGCCAAGTAGTTCTGACGTAGCCGGCTGGTGGTTGAGGCAAGTCGAGCAGGTGGTTTCGGCAAGTTGAGCAGGTGGTTCCAGCATGCTCGGCAGATGATTCAGGCATGTCCAGCAGTTGGTTCCGGGCTGTCCAGGAGGTGGTTCTGGCATGTCCAGCACGTGGTTCTGGCACGTCTGAGACGTGGTTCCAGCATGCCTGGAAGGTGATTCCGGAGTGTGGGCCAAGTGATTCTGGCATAGCTGGGAGGTGATTTTGGAGTATCTGGAATGTGGTTCCAGCGAGTGGAGCAGGTGGTTCTAGTGTGCTCGGCAGGTGGTTCAGACATGTCTGACAGGTGGTTACGGTCATTCTGGGAGGTGCATCCGGCGTGTGCGGCAGGTGTTTCTGGCACATCAGAGAGGTGGTTCCGGCACGCCTGGCAGGTGATTCCAGAGTGTCCGCCAAGTGGTTGTGGTGTACCCGGCAGGCAATTTTGACGTGTCCGGCATGTGGTTCCGGTGAGTCGAGCAGGTGGTTCCGGCACGCCAAGCAGGTTATTCCGGACTGTCCTCCAGGTGGTTCTTGCATAGCCGGCAGTTGATTTTGGCATGTCCGGGACATGGTTCCGGCGAGTCGAGCAGGTGGCTCCGGCATGCTCCGCAGGTGGTTCCGGCATGTCTGGCAGGTGGTTCCGTTCTGTCCGGTAGGTGGTTCCGGTGTGTCCGGCACGTGGTACTGGCACATCTGAGAGTTGGTTCCGGCATGCCCGGCAGGTGATTCTGGAGTGTCCGCCAAGTGGTTCTGGCATAGCCGGAATGTGATTTTGGCGTGTCCGGCAGGTGGTTCTGGGGAGTGGATCAGGTGGTTCCGGCATGCGCGCAAGGTGATTCCGGAGTGTCCTGCAAGTGGTTCTGGTGTAGCCGGCAGGTGATTTTGCCGTGTCTGGCACATGGTCCCGGCGATTCGAGCAGGTGGTTCCGGCGTGCTCGGCAGGTGGTTCAGTCAGGTCCGGCAGGTGGTTTTTTTCTGTCCGGGAGGTGGTTCCGGCGTGCCTGCACATGGTAATGGCACGTCTGAGATGGTGTGTCGGCATGCCCGGCACGTGATTCCAGCTTGTCTGGCAAGTGGTTCTGGTGTAGCCAGCAGGTGATTTTGGCGTGTCCGGCAGGTGGTCCTGGCAGTCAATCTGGTGGTTCCAGCATTCTCAGCAGGTGATTCCAGAGTGTCCGACAAGTGGCTCTGTCATAGCCGGCTAGTGATTTTGGCGTGTCAGACAGGTGGTTCCGGCGAGCCCAGCAGGTGGTTCTGGTGTTCTGGGCTGGTGGTTCAGGCATGTACGGAAGTTTGTTCCGGTCTGTCCGGGAGGTGGTTCCTGCTTGTCCGGCACGTGGTTCCTGTCTGTCCGGGAGGTAGTTCTGGCGTGCTCAGCAGGCGCTACCGGCGTCTGTGGCGTGTGCTTCTAGCACGTCCAAGAGGTGGTTCCAGCATGCCCGGCAGGTGATTCCGGAGTGTCTGGCATGTGGTTCGAGCGTAGCCGGCTGGTTATTTTGGCGTGTATGGCAGGTGGTTGCTGCAAGTGGAGCAGGTGGTTCTGGCGTGCTCGGCAGATGGTTCAGGCTTGTCCGGCAGGTGGTTCCGGTCTGCACGGGAGGTGGTTCCGGCGTGTCCAGCACATGGTTCTGGCACGTCTGAGACGTGGTTCTGGCATGCCAGGCAGGTGATTCCGTAGCATCCCCCAAGTGGTTCTGGCGAGGCCGGCAGATGATTTTTGCGTGTTTGGCAGGTGGGTCTGGCGAGTGGAACAGGTGTTTCTGGCATGCTCGGCAGGTGGTTAAGGCGTGTCCAGAAGGTGTTGCCATCTGTGCAGGAGGTGGTTCTGGCATACCCGGCATCTGCTTCAGGCATGTCTGAGAGGTTGTGCCTGCATGCCTGGCAGGTGATTCCGGAGTGTCCGCCAAGTGGTTCTGGCATAGCCGGCAGGTGATTTTGGCCTGTCTGGCAGGTGTGTCCGGCAAGTCGAGCAGGCGTTTCCGGCGTGTCCGGCAGGCGGTTCTGGGCTGTCTGGGAGGTGATTCCGGAGTATCCTGCAAGTGGTTCTGGTGTAGCCGGCAGGTGATTTTCGCGTGTCCAGCAGGTGGTTCTGGGGAGTGGATCAGGTGGTTCCGGCATGCTCGGCAGTTGCTTCCAGAGTCTCCGGCATGTGGTTCTAGCACGTCTGAGAGTTGGTTCCAGCATGCCCAGCAGGTGATTCTGGAGTGTCCAACAAGTGGTTCTGGTGTAGCCGGCTGGTGATTTTGGCGTGTCCGGCAGGTGGCTCTGGCGAGGCGAGCAGGTGGTTCCAGCCTGTTCGGCAGGTGGTTCAGGCGAGTCCAGCAGGTGGTTCCAGTCTGTCCAGGAGGTGGTTCCGGCGTGACTGGCACATGGTCCTGGCACGTCTGATAGGTGGTTCCGGCATGCCTGGCAGGTGATTCTGGAGTGTCCGACAAGTAGTTCTGGCATAGCAGGCTAGTGATTTCAGCGTGTTCGGCAGGTGGGTCCTGCGAGTCGAGCAGGTGGTTCCAGCATGCTCGGCAGGTGGTTCCGGCGTGTTCGGCAGGTGGTTTCGTTGTTTCCGGTAGGTGGTTCCGGGTGTCCGGCACGTGATTCTGGCAAGTCTGACAGGTGGTTCTGGCATTACCAGCAGGTGATTCCAGAGTGTTTGCCAAGTCGTTCTGGTTTTGCCGGCAGGTGATTTTGGCGTGTCCGGCAAGTGGTTTTAGGGAGTGGATCAAGTGGTTCTGGCATACTCGGCAGGTGGATCTGGCGTGTCCCACACATGGTTCTGGCACTTCTGAGAGGTGGTTCCGGCATGCCCGGCAGCTGATCCCGGAGAGTCCTCCAAGCGGTTCTGGCATAGCCCGCAGGTGATTTTGGCATGTCCGGCAGGTGGTTCAGGCAGGTCCGTCAGGTGTTGCCGGTCTGTCCAGGAGGTGGTTCCAGCGTGTAAGGCACCTGGTTCTGGCACATTGAGAGCTGGTTCTGGCATGCCCAGCAGGTGATTCCAGAGAGACCGCCAAGTGGTTCTGGCATAGCTGGCAGGTGATTTTGGAGTGTCCAACCGGTGGTTCAGGCGAGTTCAGCAGGTGGTCCTGCGTGCTCGGCAGGTGCTTCCGGTGTCTTTGGCACATGGTTCTGGCATGTCTGAGAGGTGGTTCCGGCATGCCCTGCAGGTGATTCTGGGTTGTCTGCCAAGTGGTTCTGGCATAGCCGGCAGGTGATTTTGCGTGTCCGGCAGTGGTTCCGGCGTGCTTGGCAGGTGGTTCAGGTGTGTCTGGCAGTTGGTTCCAGTCTTTCCAGGACGTGGTTCTGGCGTGTCCGGCACATGGTTGTTGCACGTCTAAGTGGTGGTTCTGGCATGCCTGGCAGGTAATTCCGCAGTGTCTGCCAAGTCATTCTGGCATTGCCGGAAGGTGATTTTGGCGTGTCCGGCAGGTGGTTCTGGGGAGTGGATCAGGTGGTTCCGGCATACTCGGCAGGTCCTTCTGGCATGTCCGGTACCTGGTTCTGGCACGTCTGAGAGGTGGTTCCGGCATGCCTGGCAGGTGATCCTGGAGAGTCCTCCAAGTGGTTCTGGCATAGCCCACAGGTGATTTTGGCGTGTCTGACAGGTGGTTCCGGTGTGCTTGACAGGTGGTTCAGGCAGGTCCGGCAGGTAGTTCCGGTCTGTCCTGGAGGTGGTTCCCGCGTGTAATTCACATGGTTCCGGCACGTGTGAGAGGTGGTTCTGGCATGCCCGGCAGGTTACTCCAGAGAGTCCACCCAGTGGTTCTGGCATAGCCGGCAATTGATTTTGGCGTGTCCAAAAGGTGGTTCCAGCGAGTTGAGCCGGTGGTTCCGGCGTGGTCGGCATGTGCTTCCAGTGTCTTTGGCACGTGCTTCCGGCACGTCTGAGAGGTGGTTCTGGCATGCCCGGCAGGTGATTCCAGAGTGATCAACAAGTGGTTCTGGCGTAGCCGGCAGGTGATTTCTTCGTGTCCGGCAGGTGGTTCCAGCGAGTCGAGCAGGTGATGCCGGCATGCTCGGCATGTGCCTCCAGCGTCTCCGGCATGTGGTTGTGGCACGTCTGAGAGGTGGTTCCGTCATGCTCGGCAAGTGATTCCGGAGTGTAATCCAAGTGGTTCTGGCGTAGCTGGCAGGTGATTTTGGCATGTCCGGCATGTGGTTCTGGCGAGTCGAGCAGGTGGCTCTGACATGCTCGGCAGGTGGTTCCGGCGTGTCCGGTTGGTGGTTCAGGCCTGTCCGGTAGGTGCTACTGGTGTTTCCGGCATGTAGTTCTGGCACATCTGAGAGGTGCCTCCTGCATGCCCAGCAGGTGATTCCGGAGTGTCCGCCAAGTTGTTCTGGCGTAGCTGACAGGTCATTTTGGCCTGTCCGGGAGGTGGTTCTGGGGAGTGGATCAGGTAGTTCCGGCATGCTCGGCAGGTGTTTCCGGTGTCTCCAGCATGTGGTTCTGGCGCATCTGAGAGGTCGTTCCGGCATGCCCTGCAGGTGATTCTGGAGTGTCTGCCATGTGGTTCTGGCATAGCCAGCAGGTGATTTTGGCGTGGCCAGCAGGTGGCTCTGGTGAGTCGAGCAGGTGCTTCCGGCGTGGTCGGCAGGTGGTTCATGCGTGTCTGGCAGGTAGTTGCAGTCTGTCCAAGACGTGGTTCCCTCATGCCCGGCAGGTGATTCCAGACTGCCCGCCACATGGTTCTGGCATAGCCGGCAGCTAATTTTGGTGTGTCCGGCAGGTGGTTCCAGTCTGTCCAGTAGGTGGTTCCAGCGTGTCCGGCACGTGGTTCTGGTACGTCTGAGAGGTGGTTCCAGCATGCCCAGCCGGTGATTCTGGACTGTCCGCCACGTGGTTCTGGCACATGTAAGAGGTGGTTCCGGCATGCCTGGCAGGTGATCCCGGAGAGTCCTACAAGTGGTTCTGGCATAGCCCGCAGGTGATTTTGGTGTGTCCTGCGGTGGTTCCAGCAAGTCGAGCAGGTGGTTCTGGTGTGTCCGGTATGTGCTTCTGGCACGTCTGAGAGGTTGTGCTGGCATGTCCGGAAGGTTATTCCGGCTTGTTCACCAACCGGTTCTTGCGTAGCCGGCAGGTGATTTTGGCGTCTCCGGCAGGTGGGTCCAGCGAGACAAGCAGGTGGTTCCGGCGTGCTCGGCAGGGACTTCTGGCGTCTCCAGCACGTGCTTCTAGCACATCTGAGAGGTGGTTCCGGAATGCCCGGCGGGTGATTCCACAGTGTCCTTCAAGTGGTCCTGGTGTAGCCGGCACGTAATTTTGGCGTGTGAGGCTGGTCGTTCCAGCGAGTCGAGCAGGTGGTTCCGGCATGCTCGGCAGGTGGTTCAGGCGTTCCCGGCAGGTGGTTCCGGGCTGTCTGGGAGGTGGTTCTGGAGAGTCGAGCAGGTGGTTCCCGAGTTTTTGACATGTGGTTCCGGTGTGTGGGGTAGGTGGTTCCGGCATGTCCAGCACGTGGTTCTGGCGTGTCTGAGAGGTGGTTGCGGCATGCCCGGCAGGTGGTTCCAGAGTGTCCAAGTGGTTGTGGCATAGCCGACAGGTGATTTTGGCTTGTCCAGCAGGTGGTTCCAGCATGCTCGGCAGGAGGTTCAGGTTAGTCCGGAAAGTGGTTCCGGTGTGTCCAGGAGGTGGTTCCGGCGTGACCCGTGGGTGATTCCATAGACTCCAGCACGTGGTTTTGGCCTAGCTGGCAGGTGATTTTGGCGAGCCCAGCTGGTGGTTCCGGCAAGTCGAGCAGGTGGTTCTGGCGTGCTTGGCAGGTGGTTTAGGTGGGTCCGACAGGTGGTTCCAGTCTGTCCAGAAGGTGGTTCCGGCGTGTCCAGCACATGGTTCTGCTTTGTCTGAGATGTTGTGTCGGCATGTCCGGCACGTGATTCCGGCTTGTTCAGCAAGTGGTTCTGGTGTAGCCGGCAGGTGATTTTGGCGTGTCCGGCAGGTGGTCCTGGCGAGTCGATCAGGTGGTTCCAGCCTGCTCGGCATGTGCTTCCGGCGTCTCCGGCACGTGGTTTGGCACGTATGAGAGGTGGTTCCAGCATGCCCAGCACGTGATTCTGGAGTGTCCACCAAGTGGTTTTGGCGTAGCCGGCATGTGAATGGCATGTCAGTCAGGTGGTTCTGGAGTTTCCAGCAGGTGGCTCCGGCGAGCTCAGCAGGTGCTTCCGTTCTCTCCGGCACATGGTTGTGGCACTCCTCAGAGGTGGTTCCGGCATGCCCGGCATGTGATTCTGGAGTGTCTGACATGTGGTTCTGGCACATCTGAGACGTGGTAACAGCATGCCTGGCAGGTGATTCCGGAGTCTCCGGCATGTGGTTCTGGCACATCTGAGAGGTGGTTCCGGCATGCCCTGCAGGTGATTCCAGCGTGTCCGGCAAGTGGTTCTGGCATAGCCAGCTGGTGGTTTTGGTGTGTCCAGCAGGTGGCTCCAGCGAGTCGAGCAGGTTGTTCCGGCGTGCTAAGAGATGATTCAGGTGGGTCCAGCAGGTGGTTCTGGCGTGTCCAACACGTGCTTCCGGCACGTCTGCGAGGTGGTTCCGGCATGCCTGGCAGGTGATTCCATAGAGTCCGCCACGTGGTTCTGGCCTAGACAGCAGGTGAATTTGGCGTCTCCGGCAGGTGGTTCTGGCGAGTCGAGCATGAGGTCCCGGCATGCTTGGCAGGTGCATCCGGTGTCTCTGGCACGTGGTTCTGGCATGTCTGAGAGGTGGTTCCAGTATGCCTGGCAGGTGATTCCAGAGTGTCTGCCAAGTGTTTCTTGCATAGCCGGCAGGTGATTTTGCCATCTCCGGCATGTGGTTCCAGTGAGTTGAGCAGGTGGTTCCAGCGTGCTCGGCAGGTGGTTCAGGTCGGTCCGGCAGGTGGTTCTGGTCTGTCCTGGTGGTGGTTCAGTCATGTCCAGCACGTGGTTCTGTCATGTCTGAGATGTTTAGTTGGCATGCCCGGCACGTGATTCCAGATTGTCTGGCAAGTCATTCTGGTGTAGCCGGCATGGGACTTTGGCGTGTCTGGCAGGTGTTTCCTGCGAGTCGATCAGGTCATGCTGGCATGTTCGGCAGGTGCATCCGGTGTCTCTGGCACGTGGTCCTGGCATGTCTTAGAGCTGCTTCCAGCATGCCAGGCAGCTGATGCCAGCGTGTCTGGCAAGTGGTTCTGGCGTAGCCGGCAGGTGATTTTGGCGTGTCCGGTAGCTGGTCCTGCAAGTCGCGCAGCTGGTTCCGGCGTGCTCGGCAGGTGGTTCAGGAGTGTCCGGTAGGTGGTTCCAGTCTGTCCAGGACGTGGTTCAGACGTGTTGGGCATATGGCTCTGGTACGTCTTAGAGGTGGTTCCGGCATGCCCGGCAGGTGACCCTGGACAGTCCGCCACGTGTTTCCGGCATACCCGGCAGGTGATTTTGACTTTTCCATTAGGTGGTTACAGCAAGTCGAGTAGCTGGTTCCAGCTAATCGAGCAGGTGGTTCCAGCGTGCTCGGCATGTGCTTCCGGTGTCACTGTCACGTGGTTCTGGCATGTCTGAGAGGTGGTTCAGGCATGCCTGGCAGGTGATTCTGGAGTGTCCACCAAGTAGTTTGGGCATAGACAACAGGTGATTTTGACGTGTCCGGCAGGTGGTTGCGGCGAGTCAAGCAGGTGATTCCGACGTGCTCGGCAGGTGGTTCAGGCATGTCCGGCAGCTGGTTCCGGTCTGTCGGGGACGTGGTCCCAGGGTGTCCACCAGGAGGTTGTGGAGTAGCCGCCAAGTGATTTTGGCGTGTCTGGTAGGTGGTTCCGGCGAGTTGAGCAGGTGGTTTCGGCGAGCTCGAGAGGTGCCTCCGGCATCTCTGGAACATGGTTCTGGCATTTCTGAGAGGCGGTTCCGGCATGCCCAGCAGGTGATTCTGGAGTGTCAGACAAGTGGTTCTGGCGCAGCCGACAGTTGATTTTGGCGTGTCCCGAGGGGGGTCCTGCATGTCAAGCAGGTGTTTCCGGTGTGCTCGGTAGGTGGTTCAGGCGGGTCCAGCAAGTGGGTCCACTCTGTCCGGGAGGTGACTCTGGCGTGTCCGGCACGTGGTCCAGGCACGTCTGAGAGGTGGTTCCAGCATGCCAGGAAAGTGATTCCGGAATGGCTGCCAAGTGGTTCTGGCGTTCGGGCGGGTGATCTTGGTGTGTCTGGCAGGTTGTTCCAGCGAGTTGATCAGGTGGTTCCTGCGTGTCTGGCAGGTGGTTCTGGTCTCTCCTGGAGTTGGTTATGGCATGTCCGGCACGTGCTTCTGGCACATCTGACAGGTTGTGCCGGCATGCCCAGAATGTTATTCCTTCTTGTTCGCCAAGTGGTTCTTGCGTAGCCGGCAGGTGATTTTGGCGTGTCCAGCAGGTGGGTCCAGCGAGTCAAGCAGGTGGTTGCGGTGAGTCCAGTTGGTGGTTCTGGTCTGTCCAGGAAGTGGTTTCGGCGTGTCCGGCACGTGCAGCTGGAACGTCTGATAGGTTGTGCCAGCATGCCCAGAACGTTATTCCGGCTTGACCGCCAAGTGGTTCTGGCGTAGCCAGCTGGTGATTTTGGCGTGACTGGCAGGTGGTTCCAGCGAGTCTGGCAGGTGGTTCCGGTCTGTCCGGGAGATTGTTCTGGCCTGTCTGGCACGTGCTTCTGGCACTTCTGAGAAGTGGTTCCGGCATGCCCGGCAGGTGATTCCAGAATGTCCGCCACGTGGTTCTGGCGTAGCCGGCTGGTGATTTTGGAGTGTCCGGGACGTGGTTCCCGGCGAGTCGAGCAGGTGGTTCCGGAGTGCTCGGCAGGTGGTTCCGGACTCTCTGGGAGGTGGTTCCTGCATGTCTGGCACATGGTTCTGGCATGTCTTAGATGTGGTTGCGGCATGCCCAGCAGGTGATTCCGGAGTGTCCGGCATGTGGTTCTGGCGTAGTCGGAAGGTGATTTTGGCGTGCCTGGCAGTTGGTCCTACGAGTCGAGCAGGTGGTTCCGGCGGGTCCGGCAGGTGGTTCCCGTCTGTCCAGTAGATGGTTCCGGCATGTCCGGCACGTGCTTCTGGCATGTCTGAGAGGTGGTTCCGGCATGCCCAGCAGGTGATTCCATAGAGTCCGCCACATAGTTCTGGCCTAGGCGGCAGGTGATTTTGGCGTCTCCAGCAGGTGGTTCCGGCGAGTCAAGCAGGAGGTTCCGGCATGCTCCACAGGCGCATCTGGTGTCTCTGTCACGTGGTTCTGGCACGTCTGAGAGGCTGTTCCGGCATGCCCAACAGGTGATTCCTGAGTTTCCGGCAACTGGTTCTGGCATAGCCGGCAGGTGATTTTGGCATTTCCAGCAGGTGATTTTTGCCTGTTCGGCAAGTGATTTTGACGTGTCCGGCAGGTGTTTCTGGCGAGCTGTTCAGGTGGTTCCGGCGTGTCTGGCAGGTGGTTCCGGTATGTCCGGTAGTGGGTTCCAGCGTGTACCGCACGTGGTTCTGGTACGTCTGAGAGGTGGTTCCCGCATGCCCAGCAGGTGATTCCGGACTGTCCACCATGTGGTTCTGGCACGTTTGAGAGGTGGTTCTGGCATGCTCGGCACGTGATTACGGAGTGTCTGCCGAGTGGTTCTGGCATAGCTGGCAGGCGATTTTGGCGTCTCCAGCAGGTGGTTCCGGCAAGTCGAGCAGGAGGTTCCGGCGTGCTCAGCAGGTGCATCCGGTGTCTCTGGCACGTGGTTCTGGCATGTCTGAGATGTGGTTCCGGCATGCCCGACAGGTGATTCTGGAGTGTCCGGCAAGTGGTTCTGGCTAGCCGTCAGGTGATCTTGGCATGTCTGGCAGGTGGTTCTGGCATGTCGAGCAGGTGGTTCCGGCGAGTTTGGCAGGTGCTTCCGGCGTCTCCAGCACGTGGTTCAGACACGTTTGAGAGGTGGTTCCGGCATGCCCGGCAGGTGATTCTGGAGTGTCTGCCAAGCAGTTGTGGCATAGCCAGCAGGTGATTTTGGCATGTCCAGCAGGTGGCTCCAGAGAGTCGAGCATGATGTTTGGGTGAGCTAGGCAGGTGCTTCCGGCGTCTCCACCATGTGGTTCTGGCACGTGTGAGAGGTGGTTCTGGCATGCCCGGCACGTGATTCCAGATTGTCCACTGGTTCTGGAATACCCGACAGGTATTTTGGCGTGTAAGGCAGGTGGGTCCTGCGAGTCAAGCAGGTGGTTTCGGCATGTTCGGCACGTGGTTCAGTCGCGTCCGGCAGGTGGTTCCAATCTGTCCGGTAGGTGGTTCCGGCGTGTCCGGCACGTGGTTCTGGCATGTCTGAGAGGTGGTTCCGGCATGCTCGACAGCTGATTCTGGAGTGTCCGCCAAGTGGTTGTGGCGTAGCCGGCAGGTGATTTTGGCACGTCCGGCAGGTGGTTCTGTGGAGTGCATCAGGTACTTCCAGGATTGTCGGCAGGTGCTTCCGGCGTCTCCGACTCATGGTTCTCTCAGGTCTTAGTGTTGGTTCTGGCATGCCCGTCAGGTGATTCCGGAGTGTCTGGCAAGTGGTTCTGGCGCAGCTGGCATGTGATTTTGGCATGTCCGTTAAGCGGGTCCTGCGAGTTGAGCAGGTGGTTCCTGCATGCTCGGCAGGTGGTTCAGGCATGTCCGGCAAGTGGTTCCAGTCTGTCCAGGACGTAGTTCCGGCGTGTCTGGCAGGTGGTTCTGGTAAGTCTCAGAGGTGGTTCCGGCATGCCCGGCAGGTGATCCAGGAGACTCCTCAAAGTTATTCTGGCGTAGCCGGCAGATAATTTTGGCGTGTCAGGTAGGAGTTCACGGCGTGCTCTGCAGGTGGTTCAGGCAGGTCTGGCACATGGTTCCGCTCAGTCCGGGACGTGGTTCCAGCGTGTCCGGCACTTGGTTCGGCACGTCTGAGAGGTGGTTCCGGCATGCCCGCCAGGTGATTCCGGATTGTCCACCAAGTGGTTCTGGTGTAGCCGGCAGGTCACTTTGGCGTGTCCAGCAGGTGGCTCCGGCGAGTCAAGCATGTGGTTTGAGCGAGTTCGGCAGGTGCTTCCAGCATCTCCAGCACGTGGTTCTGGCACGTCTGAGAGGTGGTTCCGGCATGCCTGGCAGGTGATTCTGGAGTTTCCGGCAAGTGGTTCTGGTGCAGCCGGCATGTGATTTTGGCATGTCCGATAAGTGGGTGCTGCTAGTCGAGCAGTTGGTTCCGGCGTGCTTGGCAGGTGGTTGAGGCGTCTCCGGCAGGTGGTTCCAGTCTGTCCAGGACGTGGTTCCGGCGTGTCCGGCACGTGGTTCTGGTACGTCTCAGAGATGGTTCAGGCATGCCCGGTAGGTGCTTCCGGCCTGACCCCACGTGGTTCTAGCACGTCTGAGAGGTGGTTCTGACATGCCAGGCATGTGATTCCGGATTGTCCACCAAGTGGTTCTGGCGTAATCCGGCAGGTGATTTTGGTGTGTCCGGCAGGTGGTTCCGGCATGTCCAGAAGGTGTTTCCGAAGAGCTCTGCAGGTGCTTCTGGCGTCTCCGGCACGTGGTTCTGGCAGGTTTGAGAGCTGGTTCCGGCATGCATGGCAGGTGATTCCGGAGTGTCTGGCAACTGGTTCTGGCACAGCCGGCAGGTGATTTTGACATGTGCGGCTGGTGGGTCCTGTGACTGGAGCTAGTGGTTCCAGCATGCTCAGCATGTGGTTCAGGCGGGTCCGGCAGGTGGTTCTGGTCTGTCCAGGAGGAGGTTCTGGTGTGTCCGGCACGTGGTTCAAGCTAGTCTGAGAGGTGTTTCTGGCATGCCCGGCAGGTGATTCCAGAGAGTCTGCCAAGTGGTACTGGCGTAGCTGGCATGTGATTCGGGCGTGTCCAGCAGGTGCTTCCACCGAGTCGAGCAGGTGGTTCTGCAGTGCTCGGCTTGTGCTCCTGGTGTCTTTGGCACGTGGTTCTGGCATGTCTGACAGGTGGTTCTGGCATGGTGGGTAGGTGATTCCGGTGTGTCCGGCAAGTGGTTCTGGCGTAGCCATCAGGTGATTTAGCGTGTGCAGCGGTGGTGCCGGCGAGTTGTGCAGGTGGTTCCGGCGTGTCCGGTATGTGGTTCCAGTCTGTCCGGGAGGTGGTTCCGCCGTGTGCAGCACGTGCTTCTGGCACGTCTGAGAGGTGGTTCTAGCATGCCCGGCACGTGATTCCACATTCCCCACTAAGTGGTTCTGGCATAACCGGCAGGTGATTTTGGGGTTTCTGGCAGCTGGTTCTGTGGAGTGCATCAGTTACTTCCGGCATTCTCGGCAGGTGCTTCCGGCGTCTCTGACTCATGGTTCTGGCATGTCTGAGAGGTGGTTCTGGCATGCCCGGCACGTGATTCCGGATTGTCCACTAAGTGGTTCTGGCGTAGCCGGCAGGTGATTTTGGTGTGTCTGGCAGGTGGTTCCGGCATGTCGAGCAGGTGGTTCCGGCGAGCTCGGCAGGTGCTTCCAGTGTCTCTGGCATGTGGTTCTGGCATGTTTGAGAGGCGGTTCCAGCATGCCCGGCAGGTGATTCCGGAGTGTCCGGCAAGTGGTTCTGGCGCAGCCGGCATGTGATTTTGGCGTGTCCGATAAGTGGGTCCTGCGAGTTGTGCAGGTGGTTCCTGGGTGCTCGGCAGGTGGTTCAGGCGTGTTCGGCAGGTGGTTCGAGTCTGTCAAGGACGTAGTTCCTGCGTGTCTGGCACGTGGTTCTGGTAAGTCTCAGAGGTGGTTCTGGCATGCCCGGCAGGTGATCCAGGAGACTCCTCTAAGTGATTCTTGTGTAGCCGGCATGTAATTTTGGCGTGTCCGGTAGGAGGTCTCGGCGTGCTCTGCAGGTGGTTCAGGCGTGTCCGGCAAGTGGTTCCGGTCTGTCCGGGAGGTGGTTCCGGCGTGTCCGGCACTTGGTTCTGGAACGTCTGAGAGGTGGTTCCTGCATGCCCGGCAGGTGATTCTGGAGTGCTCGCCAAGTGGTTCTGGCGTAGCCGGCAGGTGATTTTGCATGCCTGGCGGTGGTTCCGGCGGGTCGAGCCAGTGGTTCCGGCGTGTGGGGCAGGTGGTTATGGTCTGTCTGGCAGGTGTTTCTGGGGTGTCCGGCACGAGGTTCTGGCACGTCTGAGAGGTTGTGCCAGCATGCCCTTCACGTGATCGCGGCTTGTCCCCCATGTGGTTCTGGTGTAGCGGGCAGGTGATTTTGGCATGTCCGGCAGGTGGGACCGGTGAGTCAAGCAGGTGGTTCCAGCGAGTGTTTCCTGTGTTTCCGGTCTGTCCGGGAGATGGTTCCGGCCTGTCCGGCACGTGCTTCTGGCACTTCTGAGAGGTTGTGCTGGCATGCCCGGCAGGTGATTCCAGAGTGTCCGCCAAGTGGTTCTGGCGTAGCCGGCAGGTGATTTTGCCATGTCTGGCATGTGGTTGCAGCGAGTCGAGCATGTGGTTCCGGCGTGCTCGACAGTTGGTTCAGGCAGGTCCGGCAGGTGGTTCCAGTCTGTCCGGGAGGTGGTTCTGGACTGTCCACCACGTGGTTCTGGCACGTCTGATAGGTGGTTGCAGCATGCCCGGCTGGTCAGCCCGCAGAGTCCTCCAAGTGGTTCTGGCATAGCCCGCAGGTGATTTTGGCGTGTCCGGCAGGTGGTTCAGTCGTGCTCGGCAGGTGGTTCAGGCGTGGGCGGCAGGTGGTTCCAGTCTGTCCAGTACGTGTTTCCAGCTGGTCCGGCACGTGGTTCTGGTATGTCTGAGAGGTGGTTCCGCCATGGCTGGCAGGTGATTCCGGACTGTCCCCCAGGTGGTTCTGGCATAGCCAGCAGTTGACATTGGCCTGTCCGGCAGGTGGTTCCGGCGAGTCGAGCAGGTGGCTGTGGCGTGCTCGGCAGGTGGTTCAGGCATGTCCGGCAGGTGGTTCCAGTCTGTCCAGGACGTGGTTCCTGCGTGTCCTGCACGTGGTTCTGGTACGTCTGAGAGGTGGTTCCGGCATGCCCGGCAGGTGATTCCGGACTGTCCGCCACGTGGTTCCGGTATACTCGGTAGGTGTTTCTGGCGTGTCTGACGCATGGTTCTGTTACGTCTGAGAGGTGTTTCCGGTCTGCCTGGCAGGTGATCCTGGAGAGTCCAACAAGTGGTTCTGGCATAGCCAGCAGGTGGTTTTGGCGTGTCCGGCAGGTGGTTCCGATGAGTCAAGCAGGTGGTTCTGTCATGCTCTGCAGATGCTTCTGACGTCTCTAGCACATCTACCTGGCACGTCTGAGAGGTTGTTCTGACATACCCGGGAGGTGATTCCGGATTGTCCACCAAGTGGTTCTGGCTTACCCGACGGGTGATTTTGGTGTGTCCAGCAGCTGGTTCCGGCGAGTCAAGCAGGTGGTTCTGGCGAGCTCGGCAGGTGCTTCTGGCGTCTCCAGCATGTGGTTCTGCCACGTTTGAGAGGTGTTTCTGGCATGCCTGACAGGTGATCCCGGAGAGTCCTCCAAGTGTTTCTGGTGTAGCCAGAAGGTGATTTTGCCATGTCCGGCAGGTGGTTCCGGCGAGCTCAGCAGGTGCTTCCGGCATCTCCAGAACGTGGTTCTGGCATGTCTGAGACTTGGTTCTGGCATGCCCGTCAGGTGATACAAGAGTGTCCGACAAGTGGTTCTCACACAGCCGGTAGGTGATTTTGGCCTGTCTGTTAGTTGGGTCCTGCGAGTTGACCAGGTGGTTCTGGCATGCTCGGCAGGTGGTTCTGGCGAGTCCGGCACATGGTTCTGGCACCTCTGAGAGGTGGTTCCGGCATGCCCAGCAGGTGGTTCAGGCGTGTCCAGCAGGTGTTTCCAGTCTGTCCAGGACGTGGTTCCAGCATGCCCGGCAGGTGATTCCGGACAGTCCACCACGTGGTCCTGGCATAGCCGGCAGGTGATTTTGGGTGTCAGGCGGTGGTTCCAGCAAGTCGAGCAGGTGGTTCCGGCGTGTCCGGCAGGTGGTTCCGGTCTGTCCAGGAGGTGGTCCCGGCATGTCCGGTACGTGGTTCTGGCACGTCTGAGAGGTTTTGCCAGCATGCCAGGCACATGATTCCGCCCTGTCTGCCAAGTGGTTCTGGCATACCCGGCAGGTAATTTTGGCATGTCCGGCAGGTGGGTTGGCGACTCAAACAGGTGATTCTGGCGAGTCAGGCAGGTGGTTCCAGACTTTCCGGGAGGTGGATCCGGCGTGTCTGGAGGGTGCTTCAGGCACGTCTGAGAGGTTGTGCTGGCATGCCCCGCAGGTGATTCTGGAGTGTCCGGCAAGTGGCTCTGGTGTAGCCGGCAGGTGATTTTCCCGAGACCGGCAGGTGGTTCTGGTGAGTCTAGCAGGTGGTTCCGGGGTGCTCAGCAGGTGCTTCTGGCGTCTCTGGCATGTGGTTCTGGCACGTTTGAGAGGTCGTTCCGGCATGCCCTGCAGGTGATTCCCGATTGTCCAGCAAGTGGTTGTGGCGTAGCCATCAGGTGATTTTGGCGTGTCCGGCTGGTGGTTCCGGTGAGTCGAGTAGGTGGTTCCGGAGATATTGGCAGGTGCTTCCGGTGTCTCCAGCAAGTAGTTCTGGCACGTTTGAGAGGTGGTTCCGGCATGTCCGGCAGGTGATTACGGAGTGTCCGGCAAGTGGTTATGGCATAGCCATAGGTGATTTTGGCGTGTCCGGCAGGTAGTTCTGCGGAGTGTATCAGGTGGTTCCAGAATGCTCGGCAGGTGCCTCCGGAGTCTCCGGCATGTGGTTCTGGCGTAGCCTGCTGTTGATTTTGGCGTGTCCTGCAGGTGGTTCCAGGTAGTCGAGCAGGTGGTTCAGATGTGCTTGGCAGGTGGTTCAGGAGGGTCTGGCGGGTGATTCCGGTCTGTCCTGGAGGTGGTTCCGGCATGTCCAGAACGTGGTTCTGTCACCTCAGAGAGGTCTCCGGCATGACCGGCAGGTGATTTCGGAGTGTCCGCCAAGTGGTTCTGGGGTAGCCGGCATGTGATTTGGGCATGTCCGGCAGGTGGTTCTGGGGAGTGGATCATGTGGTTCCGGCATACTCGGCAGGTGGTTCCTGCGTGTCCAGCACATGGTTCTGGCACGTCTGAGAGGTGGTTCTGGCATGCCTGGAGGTGGTCCCGGAGAGTCCTCCAAGTGGTTCTGGCATAGCCGGCTGGTAATTTTGGTGTGTCATACAGGTGGTCCCGGTGAGTTGAGCAGGTGGTTCCGGCGTGCTCGGCATGTGGTTCAGGTGGGTCCAGCAGGGGGTTCCAGTCTGTCCAGGTGGTGGTTCTGGCGAGTGCGGCACATGGTTCTGGCACGTCTGAGAGGTGGTTCCAGCATGCCCGACAGGTGATCCCGGAGAGTCCTCCAAGTGGTTCTGGCGTAGCCAGCAGGTGATTTTGGTGTGTCCGGCAGGTGGTTCTGGAAGTCGAGCAAGTGGTTCCAGTGCGCTCGGCAGGTGGTTCTGGTGTGTCCGGCAGGTGGTTCCGGTCTGTCCGGCAGGTGGTTCTGGGGTGTCCGTCACGTGCTTCTGGCACGTCTGAGAGGTGGTTCCGGCATGCGCGGCAGGTGATTCCGGAGTGTCCGCCATGTGGTTCTGGCGTACCCGGCAGGTGCTTTTGGCGTCTCCAGCAGGTGTTTCTGGCGAGTTGAGCAGGTGGCTACGGCATGCTCGGCAGGTGCTTCCGGCGTCTCCGGCACGTGGTTCTGGTGTGTCTGAGAGCTGGTTCCAGCATTTCCGGCAAATGATTCCGGAGTGTCCGCCAAGTGGTTCTGGGATACGCAGCAGGTGATTTTGGCGTGTCAGGTAGGTGGTTCCAGCGAGTCGAGGAGGTGGTTCCGGCGGGCTCGGCAGTTGTTTCAGGCGGGTCTGGCACGTGGTTTCCATCTGTTCGGGGTGTGGTTCTGGCATCTCATGCACATGGTTCTGGCTCGTCTGAGAGGTGGTTCCGGCCGGACCGAAAGGTGTTTCTGCAGTGTCCGCCAAATGGTTCTGGCGTAGTTGGAAGGTGATTTTGGCATGACCAGCAGTTGGTTCCGGCGAGTCGAGCAGGTGGCTCTGGCGTGCTCGGCAGGTGGTTCTGGCATGTCTGGCAGGTGGTTCCGGACTGTCCGGTATGTGTTTCCGGCGTGTCCGGCACGTGCTTCCGGCACGTCTGAGAGGTGGTTCCGACATGCACGACAGGTGATTCCGAAGTGTCCACCAGGTGGTTCTTGCCTACCCGGCAGCTGATTTTGGCGTGTCCAGCAGGTGTTTCTTGCGAGTCGAGCAGGTGGTTCCGGCGTGCTCGGCAGGTGGTTCAGGCGGGTCTGGCAGGTGGTTTCCATCTGTTTGGTGTGTGGTTCAGGCATCTCATGCACATGGTTCAGGCACATCTGATATGTGGTTCCGGCTGGCACGACAGGTGTTTCCGCAGTGTCCGCCAAGCGGTTCTGGCATAGTTGGCAGGTGATTTTGACATGACCGGCAGGTGGTTCCAGCCACCCGGCAGGTGATTCCGAAGTGTTCACCAACTGGTTGTGGCGTGGCTAGCAGGTGATTTTTGCGTGTCCGACAGGTGGTTCTGGCGAGTCGAGCAGGTGGTTCCAGCGTGCTCGGCAGGTGCTTCCGGCTTCTCCAGCACGTGGTTCTGGTGTGTCTGAGAGCTGGTTCCGGCATGTCCGGCAGATGATTCCAGAGTGTCCACCAAGTGGTTCTGGCATACCCTGCAGGTGATTTTGGCTGGTCAGGTAGGTGGTTCCGGCGAGTCGAGCAGGTGGTTCCGGCGTGCTTGGCAGGTGCTTCCGGTGTCAATGGCCCGTGGTTCTGGCATGTCTGAGAGGTGGTTCCGGCATGCCCAGCAGGTGATTCCGGATTGTTTGCCAAGTAGTTCCGGCGTAGACAGCAGGTGATTTTGCATTTCCGGCGGTGGATCCGGCAGGTCGTCCCGGTGGTTCCGGCGTGTCCGGTAGGTGGTTCCGGTCTTTCCGGCAGGTGGTTCTTGGGTGTCCGGCATGAGGTTCTGGCACGTCTGAGAGGTTGTGCTGGCATGCCCTTCACGTGATTCTGGCGTGTCCGCCAAGTGGTTCTGGTGTAGCGGGCAGGTGATTTTGGCGTGTCCGGCTGGTGGTTCTGGCGAGTCGAGCAGGTGGTTCCGGTGTGCTCGGCAGGTGCTGCTGGTGTCATTGGCACGTGGATCTGGCATGTCTGAGAGATGGTTCCGGCATGCCCGGCAGTTGATTCTGGAGTGTTCGCCAAGTGGTTCTGGCATCGCCGGCAGGTGATTTTGCCCTGTCCGGCATGTGGTTGCAGTGAGTCGAGCATGTGGTTCTGGCGTGCTCAACAGTTGGTTCAGGCAGGTCCGGCAGTTGGTTCCGGTCTGTCCGGGAGGTGGTTCCGGACTGTCTGCGACGTGGTTCTGGCACGTCTGATAGGTGGTTGCCGCATGCCCGGCAGGTCATCCAGGAGAGTCCTCCAAGTGGTTCTGACGTAGCCCGCAGGTGATTTTGGCGTGTCCGGCAGGTGGTTCAGTCGTGTTCGGCATGTGGTTCAGGCGTGGGCGGCAGGTGGTTCCAGTCTGTTCAGTAAGTGTTTCCAGCTTGTCCGGCACGTGGTTCTGGTACGTCTGAGAGGTGGTTCCGCCATGGCTGGCAGGTGATTCCGGACTGTCCCCCAGGTGGTTCTGGCATAGCCAGCAGTTGATATTGGCCTGTCCGGCAGGTGGTTCCGGTGACTCGAGCAGGTGGCTGTGGCGTGCTCGGCAGGTGGTTCAGGCATGTCCGGCAGGTGGTTCCAGTCTGTCCAGGACGTGGTTCCTGCGTGTCCTGCACATGGTTCTGGCACGTCTGAGAGCTGGTTCCTGCATACCCGGCAGGTGATTCCATAGAGTCCGCCACGTGGTTCTGGCCTAGCTGGCAGGTGATATTGGCGTCTCTGGAAGGTGGTTCCGGCGAGTTGAGCAGGAGGTTCCGGCGTGCTTGGCATGTGCATCCGGTGTCTCTGGCACGTGGTTCTGGCACGTCTGAGAGTTGGTTCCGGCATGCCCGACAGGTGATTCCGGAGTGTCAGCAAGTGGTTCTGGCATAGCCGGCAGGTGATTTTGGAGTGTCCCGCAGGTGATTTTGCCGTGTTGGCAGGTGGTTCCGGCGACTCAAGCAGGTGGTTCCAGCGTGCTCGGCAGGTGGTTCAGGTGGGTCCGGCAGGTTGTTCTGGTTCTCCCGGATGTGCTTCTGGTCTCTCCGGCATGTGGTTGTGGCACGTCTGAGAGGTGGTTCCGGCATGACCTGCAGGTGATCCCAGAGAGTCCTCCAAGTGGTTCTGGCATAGCCCGCAGGTGTTTTTGTCATGTCTGGCAGGTGGTTCCGGCATGCTCGGCAGGTGGTTCAGGCAGGTCCGGCAGGTGTTTGCAGTCTGTCCATGACGTGGTTCCGGCATGCCCGGAAGGTGATTCCGGAGTGTCCGACATGTGGCTCTGGCACGTCTGAGAAGTGGATCCGGCATGCCTGGCAGGTGATTCCGGAGTGTCTGGCAAGTGGTTCTGGCATAGCCGGCTGGTGATTTTGGCGTGTCCAGCAGGTGGCTCCGGCGAGTCGAGCAGGTTGTTCCAGGGTGCTCAGCAGGTGGTTCAGGTGGGTCCAGCAGGTTGTTCCAGTCTGTCCAGTAGGTGGTTCCGGCGTGTCCGGCACCTGCTTCCGGCACGTCTGAGTGGTGGTTCCGGCATGCCCGGCGGGTGATTCCAGAGCGTCCTCCACGTGGTTCTGGCCTAGCCGGCATGTGATTTTGGCATCTCTGACATGTGGTTCCGGCGAGTTGAGCAGGAGGTTCTGGCGTGCTCGGCAGGTGCATCCGGTGTCTCTGGCACATCGTTTTGGCACGTCTGAGATGTGGTTCTGGCATGCCTGACAGGTGATTCTGGAGTGTCAGGCAAGTGGTTCTGGAGTAGCCAACAGGTGATTTTGGCGTGTCGGGCAGGTGATTTTGGCGTGTCCCACAGGTGATTTTGCTGTGTCCCGCAGGTAGTTCCGGCGACTCGAGCAGGTGGTTCCAGCGTGCTCGGCAGGTGGTTCAGGTGGGTCCGGCAAGTGGTTCTGGGTGTACCGGAGGTGGTTCCGGCATGTCCAGCACGCATTTCTGGCACGTCTGAGAGGTGGTTCCGGCATGCCCGTCATTTGATTCTGGAGTGTCCGGCAAGTGGTTCTGCCGTAGCCGGCAGGTGATTTGGTGTGTCCGGCAGGTGATTTTGGCGTGTCCGGCAGGTGATTTTGATGTGTCCAGCAGGTGTTTCTGGCAAGCTGTTCAGGTAGTTCCGGCGTTCTCAGCAGGTGATTCCGGCATGTCTGGCAGCTGGTTCCTGTCTGTCCAGTAGTGGGTTCCGGCATGTGCGACACATGGTTCTGGTACGTCTGCGAGGTGGTTCCCACATGCCCAGTAGGTGATTCTGGACTGTCCGCCACGTGGTTCTGGCACATCTGAGAGGTGGTACCGGCATGCCCCGTAGGTGATCCCGGAGAGTCCTCCAAGTGGTTCTGGCCTAGCCCACAGGTGATTTTGGCATGTCCGGCAGGTGGTTGCAGCATGCTCGGCAGGTGGTTCAGGCAGGGGCGGTCGGTGGTTCCGGTCAGTCCGGGAGGTGGTTCCAGCGTGTCCGGCACGTGGTTCCGGCACGTCTGACGGGTGGTTCTGGCATGCCTCGCAGTTGATCCCGGAGAGTCCTCCAAGTGGTTCTGGCGTAGCCCGCAGGTGATTTTGGCGTGTCCGGCAGGTGGTTCCGGCATGCTCGGCAGGTGGTTCAGGCAGTTCCGGCATGTGGTTCCGTTGTGTCCGGTAGGTGGTTCTGGCGTGTCTGGCACGTGGTTCTGGCACATCTGACACGTTGTTCTGGCATGACAGCAGGTGATCCCGGGGTGTCTGCCGAGTGGTTCTGGCGTAGCCGCCAGGTGATTTTGGCGTGTCCAGCAGGTGGTTCTGGGGAGTGGATCAGGTGATTCCGGCATACTCGACTGGTGGTTCCGGCGTGTCCGGCACATGGTTCTGGCACGTCTGAGAGGTGGCTCCGGCATTCCTGGCATGTGTTCCAGGAGAGTCTGCCAAGTGGTTCTGGCATAGCCCGCAGGTGTTTTTGTTGTGTCCGGTAGGTGGTTGTGGCGAGTTGAGCAGGTGTTTCCGGCGTGCTCGGCAGGTGGTTCAGGCAGGTCCGGCAGGTGTTTGCAGTCTGTCCATGACATGGTTCCGGCATGCCCGGAAGGTGATTCTGGAGTGTCCACCAAGTGGTTCTGGCGTAGCTGGCAGGTGATTTTGGCGTGTCAGGCAGGTGGTTTCGGCGTGTCCAGCAGGTGGTTCCGGCGAGCTCGGCAGGTGGTTCCGGTCTCTCCGGCACGTGTTTGTGGCACGTCTGAGAGGTGGTTCCGGCATGCCCGGCAGGTGATTCCGGAGTGTGCGACATGTGGTTTGGGCACATCTGAGAGGTGGTACCAGCATGCCCGGCAGGTGATCCTGGAGAGTCCTCCAAGTTGTTCTGGTGTAGCTGGCAGGTGCTTTTGGCGTGTCGGGCAGGTGATTTTGGCGTGTCCGGCAGGTGATTTTGACGTGTCTGGCAGGTGTTTCTGGCGTACTGTTCAGGTGGTTCCAGCGTTCTCGACAGGTGATTCTGGTGTTGTCCGGCAGGTGATTCCAGTCTGTCCGACATGTGGTTCTGGTATGTCTGAGAGGTGGTTCCGAAATGCCCAGCAGGTGATTCCGGAGTGTCTGCCGAGTGTTTCTGGCATAGCCAGCTGGTGATTTTGGCGTGTCCAGCATGTGGTCAGGGGAGTGGATCAGGTGGTTCCGCCATACTCGGCAGGTGGTTCCAGCGTGTCCGGCAGGTGGTTCCATTGTGTCCCGTAGGTGATTCTGGCGTGTCCGGCACGTGGTGCCGGCACGTCTGACAGGTGGTTCTGGCATGTCCAGCAGGTGATTCCGGATTTCCCAACAAGTCGTTCTGGCGTAGTCGGCAGGTGATTTTGGCGTGTCCCACAGGTGGTTCCGAGGATTCGAGCAGGTGATTCCGGCTAGCTCGGCAGGTGCTTCTGGCTTCTCCAGCACTTGATTTTGGCACATTTGAGAGGTGGGTCCGGCCTTCCCGGTAGGTGATTCCAGAAAGTCCGGCAAGTGGTTCTGGCATAGCCAGCAGGTGATTTTTGCGTGTGCGGCAGGTGGGTCCTGCGAGTCGAACAGGTGGTTCCTGCATGCTCGGCAGGTGGTTCAGGCATGTCCGGCTGGTGGTTCCCTTGTGTCCTGTAGGTGTTTCCGGCCTGTCCGGCACGTGGTTCTGGCACGTCTGACAGGTGGTTCCGGCATGCCCTACGGGTGATTCCAGAGTGTCTGCCGAGTGTTTCTGGCATAGCCGGCAGGTGATTTTGGCGTGTCCAGCAGGTGGATCTGGGGAGTGGATCAGGTGGTTCCGGCATACTCGGCTTGTCGTTCCGGCGTTTCTGGCACATGGTTCTGGCACGTCTGAGAGGTGGTTCCGGCATGCCCGGCAGGTGATTCCGGAGAGTCCTCCAAGTGTTTGTGGCGTAGCCCGCAGGTGCTTTTGGTGTGTCCGACAGGTGGTTCTGGTGAGTCGAGCAGGTGGTGCCAGCGTGCTCGGCATGTGGTTCAGGCAGGTCCGGCAGGTGTTTGCAGTCTGTCCATGACGTGGTTCCGGAATGCCCAGAAGGTGATTCTGGAGTGTCCACCAATTGGTTTTGGTGTATCCGGCACGTGATTTTGGCATGTCAGGCAGCTGGTTCCGGGTTGTCCAGCAGGTGGTTCCAGCGAGCTCGGCAGGTGTTTCGGGTCTCTCCGGCACGTGGTTGTGGCACGTCTGAGAGGTGGTTCCGGCATGCCTGGCAGGTGATCCCGGAGAGTCCTCCAAGTGGTTCTGGCATAGCCCACAGGTGTTTTTGGTGTCTCCGGCAGGAGATTTTGGCGTGTCCAGCAGGTGGCTCCAGCGAGTCGAGCAGGTGGTTCCAGCGTGCATGGTATGTGGTTCACGTGGGTCCGGCAGGTGGTTCTGGTCTGTCCTGGAGGTGCTTCTGGCATGTCCAGCATGTGGTCCTGGCATGTCTGAGAGGTGGTTCCGGCATGCCCAACAGTTGATTCTGGAGTGTCCGGCGAGTGGTTCTGGCATAGCCGGTAGGTGATTTTGGCTTGTCCGGCAGGTGATTTTGACGTGTCCGGCAGGTGTTTCTGGCGAGCTGTTCAGGTGGTTCCGGCGTTCTCATCAGGTGATTCCGGCGTGTCCAGCAGGTGGTTCCGGTCTGTCCGGTAGTGGGTTCCGGCGTGTGCCGCACGTGGTTCTGGTACGTCTGCGAGGTGGTTCCCGCATGCCCAGCAGGTGATCCCGGAGAGTCCTCCAAGTGGTTCTGGCCTAGACCGCAGGTGATTTTGGCATGTCTGGCTGGTGGTTCCGGCATGCTTGGCAGGTGGTTCAGGCAGGTGCGGAAGGTGGTTCCGGTCTGTCTGGGAGGTGGTTCCGGCATGTCCGGCACGTGTTTCCGGCACGTCTAACAGGTGGTTCTGGCATGTCCGGCAGGTGATTCCAGATTGTCCACCAAGTGGTTCTGGCCTGGCCGGCAGGTGATTTTGGCGTCTCCGCCAGGTGGTTCCTCCGTGTTGAGCAGGAGGATCCGGCGTGCTCGGTAGGTGCATCTGGTGTCTCTGGCACGTGGTTCTGGCACGTCTGAGAGGTGGTTCCAAAATGCCTGGCAGGTGATTCCAGAGTGTCCGCCAAGTGGTTCTGGAGTAGCCAGCAGGTGATTTTGCCGTGTCAGGCATGTGGTTCCGGCGACTCGAGCAGGTGGTTCTAGCGTGCTCGGTATTTGGTTCACGTGGGTCCGGCAAGTGGTTCTGGTCTGTCCTGGAGGTGGTTCCGGCATGTCCAGCATGTGGTTCTGGCACATCTGAGAGGTGGTTCCGGCATGCCCGACAGGTGATTCCGGAGTGTCCGCCAAGGGGTTCTGGCTTAGCCGGCAGATGATTTTGGCATGTCCAGCAGATCGTTCCGGCGTGCTGGGCAGGTGGTTCAGGCTGGTCCAGCAGGTGGTTCCGGTCTGTCCGGGAGGTGGTTCCGGCGTGTCCGGCACGTGGTTCCAGCATGTCTGAGATGTGGTTCTATCATGCCCGGCAGGTGATTCCGGAGTGTCCGGCAAGTGGTTGTGGGGTATCCAGCAGGTGATTTTTGCGTGTCCAGCAGGTCTTTCTGGTGAGTCGAAACCATGGCTCCGGCATGCTCGGCAGGTGCTTCTGGCGTCGTCAGCACGTGGTTCTGGTATGTCTGAGAGCTGGTTCCGGCCTGCCCGGCTGGTGATTCTGGAGTGTATGCCAAGTGGTTCTGGCGTAGCTGGCAGGTGATTCTGCTGTGTCTGGCAGCTGGTTCCGGCGAGTCCAGTAGGTGGTTCAGGCATGTCCGTCAGGTGCTTCCGCTCTGTCTGGGAGTTGCTTCCGGGGTCTCTGGCATGTGGTTCTGGTACGTCTGAGAGGTGGTTCTGGCATGCCCTGCAGGTGATTCTGGACTTTCTGCCACTTGGTTCTGGCATAGTGGGCAGTTGATTTTGGCAGGCCCAGCAAGTGGTTCTGGTGATTCGAGCAGGTGGCTGGGGCATACTCAGCAGGTGGTTCCGGGGTGTCCGACATGTGGTTCTGGAACGTCTGGAGGCGGTTACGACATGCCCAGCAGGTGATTCCGGAGTGTCTGCCAAGTAGTTTGGCATAGCCGGCAGGTGATTTTGGCATGTCCGGCAGGTGGGTCCTGCGAGTGTAGCAGGTGGTTTTGGGGTGCTCGGCAGGTGGTTCAGACGTGGCCGGCAGGTGGTTCCAGACTGTCCAGTAAGTGGCTCCAGCTTGTCCGGCACGTGGTTCTGGTACATCGGAGAGGTGGTTCCGGCATGGCTGGCAGGTTATTCCGGATTATCCCCCAGGTGGTTCTGGCATAGCTGGCGGTTGATATTGGCCTGTCCGCCAGGTAGTTGTGGCGTGTCCAGCAGGTGGCTGCGGCGTGTTCGGCAGGTGGTTCCGGCGTGCCTGGCAGGTGGTTCCATTCTGTCCGGTAGGTGGTTCCGGTGTGTATGGCACATGCTTCTGGCACGTCTTAGAGGTGGTTCTGGCATGCCCGGCAGGTGATTCCGGAGTGTCCGCCAAGTGGTTCTGGTGTAACCGGCTGGTGATTTTTGCGTGTCCGACAGGTTTTTCTGGCGAGTCGAGCAGGTGGCTCCGGAATGCTCGGCAGGTGCTTCCGGCGTCTCCGGCAAGTGGTTCTGGTGTGTCTGAGAGCTGGCTCCGGCATGTCCGGCAGATGATTACGGAGTGTCCAGCAAGTGGTTCTGGCGTAGCCGGCAGCTGATTTTGGCATGTCCGGCAGGTGGTTCCAGCAAGTCGAGGAGGTGTCTCCGGCGTGCTCGGCACGTGGTTTAGGCATGTCCGGACGGTGGTTCCAGTCGGTCAAGGACGTGGTTCCAGCGTGTCCAGCACGTGGTTCTGGTACGTCTGAAAGGTGGCTCCAGCATGCCTGGCAGGTGATTCAGGAGTGTCCGCCAAGTGGTTCTGGCGTAGCTGGCTGGTGTTTTTGCCATGTCCGGCAGGTGGTTCCGGCAAGTCGAGCAGGTGCTTCCGGCATGTCCGTCAGGTGCTTCCGCTCTGTCTTGGAGTTGCTTCCGGCGTCTCCAGCATGTGGTTCTGGTACGTCTGAGAGTTGGTTCTGGCATGCCCAGCAGGTGATTCCGGACTGTCTGCCACTTGGTTCTGGCATAGCGGGCAGTTGATTTTGGGGTGTCCGGCAGATGGTTCTGCCGATTCGATCAGGTGGCTCTGCCATGCTTGACAGATGGTTCTGGCGTGTCCGCCAAGTAGTTTGGCATAGCCAGCGGGTGATTTTGGCATGTCCAGGAGGTGGTTCCGGCAAGAGCAGGTAGTTCTGGTTTGCTCGGCGGGTGGTTCTGGCAGTTCCAGCAGGTGGTTCCGAGCTCTAAAGGAGGTGGTTCCGGAGTATCTGCCAAGCAGTTCTGGCACAGCCGGCAGATTACGTTGGCGTGTCTGGCAGGTGGTTCCGGCTAGTCTAGCAGGTGGCTTCGGCGTGATCGGCAGGTGTTTTTGGTCTGTCCTGGAGGTGGTTTTGGTATGTCTGGCAGGTGATTCCGGAGTGTGAACCAAGTGGTTCAGGCGTGTCCAGCACCTGGTTCCAGTCTGTTCAGGAGGTGGTTCTGACGTGTCCGGCAGTTCTGGCACGTCTGAGAGGTGGTTCCGGCATGCCCGGCAGGTGATTACAGAGTGTCCGACAAGTGGTTCTGATGCAGCCCGCAGGTGATTTTGGCGTGTCTGGTAGGGGGGTCCTGCGAGTCGAGCCGGTGGTTCCGGCGTGCTCGTCTCTTGATTCAGGGGTGTCCGGCAGGTGGTTCTGGGGAGTGGATCAGGTGCTTCCGGTATACTCGGCAAGTGCTTCCTGTCTCTCTGGCACATGATTCTGGAACGTCTGAGAGGTTGTGCCAGCATGCCCTTCACGTGATTCCGGCTTGTCCCTCAAGTGGTTCTGGTGTAGTGGGCAGGTGATTTTGGCGTGTCCGGCAGGTGGGACCGGTGAGTCAAGCAGGTGGTTCCGGCGAGGGTTTCCTGTGGTTCCGGTCTGTCCGGGAGATGGTTCCGGCCTGTCTGGCACGTGCTTCTGGCACTTCTGAGAGATTGTGCTGGCATGCCCGGGAGGTGATTCTGGAGTGTCCGCCAAGTGGTTCTGGCATAGCCGGCAGGTGATTTTGCCATGTCCGGCACATCTGAGAGGTGGTTCTGGCAGGTCCAGCAGGTGATTCCGGGTTGTCCACCAAGTGGTTCTGGCCTGGCCGGCAGGTGATTTTGGCGTCTCCGCCAGGTGGTTCCAGCGAGTTGAGCAGGAGGATCCGGCGTGCTCGGCAGGTGCATCCGGTGTCTCTGTCACATGGTTCTGGGAAGTCTGAGAGGTGGTTCCAAAATGCCTGCCAGGTGATTCCGGAGTGTCAGGCAAGTGGTTCTGGCGTAGCCAACAGGTGATTTTGCCATGTCCAGCATGTGGTTCCGGCGACTCGAGCAGGTCGTTCCAGCGTGCACGGTATGTGGTTCACGTGCGTCCGGCAGGTGGTTCTGGTCTGTCCTGGATGTGGTTCCGGCATGTCCAGCATGTGGTTCTGGCACGTCTGAGATGTGGTTCCGGCATGCCCGACAGGTGATTCCGGACTCTCTGGCAAGTGGTTCTGGCGTAGCCGGCAGGTGATTCTGGCGTGTATGGCAGGTGATTTTGGCGTGTCCGGCAGGTGATTTTGAAGTGTCTGGCAGGTGTTTCTGGCGATCTGTTCAGGTGGATCCGGCGAGCTCAGCAGGTGCTTACGGTCTCTCCAGCACGTGGTTGTGGCACGTCTGAGAGGTGGTTCCGGCATGCCGGGCTGGTGATTCCGGAGTGTATGGCAAGTGGCTCTTGCATAGCTGGCTGGTGATTTTGGCGTGTCCAGCAGGTGGCTCCAGCGAGTCGAGCACATTGTTCCGGCGTGCTGAGTAGGTGGTTCAGGCGGGTCCGTCAGGTGGTTCCGGTCTGTCCTGTACGTGGTTCCGGCATGTCTGGCACATGCTTCCAGCACGTCTTAGAGGTGGTTCCGGCATGCCCGGCAGGTGATTCTGGAGTGTCCGCCAGGTGGTTCTGGCATAGTTGGCAGGTGATTTTGGCATGACCGGCAGGTGGTTCCAGCAAGCCAGGCAGGCGATTCCGAAGTGTTCACCAACTGGTTGTCGCGTAGCCAGCTGGTGATTTTTGCGTGTCTGGCAGGTGGTTCTGGGGAGTCGAGTAGGTGGTTCCAGCTTGCTCGGCAGGTGCCTCCGGTGTCATTGGCACGTGGTTCTGGCATGTGTGAGAGGTGGTTCCGGCATGCCCGGCATGTGATTCCGGAGTCTCCGGCATGTGGTTCTGGCACCTCTGAGAGGTGGTTCTGGCATGCACGGCAGGTGATTCCGGAGTGTCTGATGAGTGGTTCTGGCGTAGCCAGCAGGTGATTTTGGCGTGTCCAGTAGGTGGTTCTGCGGAGTGGATCAGGTGGTTCCGGCATACTCGGCAGGTGGTACCGGCGTTTCCGGAATATGGTTCTGGCAAGTCTGAGAGGTGGTTCCGGCATGCCCGACAGGTGATTCCAGAGTGTCCGCCAAGTGCTTCTGGCGTACCCGGCAGGTGATTTTGGTGTGTCCGGCAGGTGTTTCTTGCGATTCGAGCAGGTGGCTCAGGCATGCTCAGCAGGTGCTTCCGGCGTCTCCGGCATTTGGTTCTGGTGTGTCTGAGAGCTGGTTCTGGCATGTCCGGCAGATGATTCCGGAGTGTCCACCAAGTGGTTCTGGCATACCCAACAGGTGATTTTGGCGTGTCAGGTAGGTGGTTCCGGCGAGTCGAGCAGGTGGTTGCGGCGTGCTCGGCAGGTGGTTCTGGCATGTCCGGCAGGTGGTTCTAGCACGTGTGAGAGGTGGGTCTGGCATGCCAGACAGGTGATTCCGGAGTGTCGGGTAAGTGGTTCTGGTGTAGCCGGCAGTTAGTTTTGGCGGGTCTGGCACGTGGGTCCTGCGAATCGAGAAGGTGCCTCCGGCGTGCTCGGCAGGTGCTTCCAGTGTCATTGGCACGTGTTTCTGGCATGTCTGAGAGGTGGTTCCGCCATGCCCGGCAGTTGATTCTGGAGTGTTCGCCACGTGGTTCTGGCGTCGCCGGCAGGTGATTTTGCATGTCTGGCGGTCGTTCCGGCGGGTCGAGCCGGTGGTTCCGGCATGTCCGGCAGGTGGTTGCATTCTGTCCGGCAGGTGGTTCTCCTGTGTCTGGCATGAGGTTCTGGCACGTCTGAGAGGTTGTGCCGGCATGCCCTTCACATGATTCCGGCATATCCCCCAAGTGCTTCTGGTGTAGGGGGCAGGTGATTTTGGCGTGTCCAGCAGGTGGTTGAGGCGAGTTGAACAGGTGGTTCCGACGTGCTCGGCAGGTGATTCCGGCGTCTCCGGCATGTGTTTCTGGCACATCTGACAGGTGGTTCCGACATTCCCGAAAGGTGATTCTGGTTTGTCCGGTAGGTGTTTCCGGCGTGTCCGGCACGTGCTTCCGGCACGTCTGAGAGGTGGTTCCGGCAGGCGCGGCAGGTGATTCCGGAGTGTCCGCGAGGTGGTTCTGGCGTACCCAGCAGGTGATTTTGGCGTGTCCGGCAGGTGTTTCTTGTGAGTCAAGCAGGTGGGGCCGGCATGCTCAGCAGGTGCTTCCGGCCTGTCCGGCACGTGGTTCCGGTATGTCTGAGAGCTGGTTCCGGCATTTCCGGCAGGTGATTCCAGAGTATCGGCTAAGTGGTTCTGGTGTAGCCGACAGTTCATTTTGGCGTGTCCGGCACGTGGGTCCTGCTAGTCGAGCATGTGGTTCCGGCGTTCTCGGCAGGTGGTTCAGGCATGTCCGGCAGGTGGTTCCAGTCTGTCCAGGACGTGGTTCCCCCGTGTCCCGCACGTGGTTCTGTTATGTCTGAGAGGTGGTTTCTGCATGCCCAGCAGGTGATTCCGTCTGTACGCCAGGTGGATCGCGTATAGCCAGCTGTTGATTTTGGCATGTCCAGCAGGTGGTTCCGGCGAACTCGGCAGGTGCTTCTGGTCTCTCCGGCACGTGGTTGTGGCACGTGTGAGAGATGGTTCCAGCATGCCCGGCAGGTGATTCCAGAGTGTCTGCCGAGTGGTTCTGGCGTAGCCTGCAGGTGATTTTGGCATGTCCAGCAGGTGGTTCTGGGGAGTGGATCAGGTGGTTCCGGCCTACTCGGCAGGTGGTACCGGCGTGTCCGGAACATGGTTCTGGCAAGTCTGAGAGGTGGTTCCAGCATGCCCGACAGGTGATTCTGGAGTGTCCGCCAAGTGCTTCTGGTGTACCCGGCAGGTGATTGTGGCCTGTCCGGCAGGTCTTCTTGCGAGTCGAGCAGGTGGCTCAGGCATTCTCAGCAGGTGCTTCCGGCGTCTCCGGCACGTGGTTCTGGTGTGTCTGAGACCTGCATCTGGCATGTCCGGCAGATGATTCTGGAGTATCCAGGAAGTGGTTCTGGCATACCCGGCAGGTGATTTTGGCGTGTCAAGTAGGTGGTTCCGGTCAGTTGACCAGGTGGTTCCGGCGTGCTTGGCTGGTGGATCAGGCGGGTCTGGCAGGTGGTTTCAGTCTGTTCGGGGTGTGGTTCTGGCATCTCAGGCACATGGTTCTGGCACGTCTGAGAGGTGTTTCCGGCAGGCCCGACAGGTGTTTCCTGAGGGTCTGCCAAGTGGTTCTGGCGTAGATGGCTGGTGATGTTGGCGTGACCAGCAGGTGGTGCCAGCAAGCCCGGCAGGTGATTCCGAAGTGTTCACCAACTGGTTGTGGCGTAGCGGGCAGGTGATTTTGGCATCTCCGGCAGGTGGGACCGGTGAGTCAAGCAGGTGGTTCCGGCGAGGGTTTCCTGTGTTTCCGGTCTGTCCGGGAGATGGTTCCGGCCTGTCCGGCACGTGCTTCTGGCACTTCTGAGAGCTTTTGCTGGCATGCCCGGCAGGTGATTCTGGAGTGTCCACCAAGTGGTTCTGGCGTAGCTGGCAGGTGATTTTGGCATTTCCGGCCGGTGGTTTTGTGGAGTGGATCAGGAACTTCCGGCATTTTCGGCAGGTGCTTCTGCCATCTCTGGCATGTGGTTGTTGCACCTCTGAGAGGTGGTTCCAGCATGCCCGACAGGTGATTCCGGAGTGTCCGACAAGTGGTTGTGGCCTAGCGGGCTGGTGATTTTGGCATGTCTGGAAGGTGGTTCTCGCGAGACATGCAGGTGGTCCCAGCATGTCCGGCAGGTGGTTCCGGTCTGTCCCATAGGTGGTTCCGGAGTGTCTGCCGAGTGGTTCTGTCGTAGCTGGCAGGTGGTTTTGGGGAGTGGATCAGGTGATTCCGGCATACTCGGCAGGTGGTTCAGGCATGTCCGGCACATGGTTCTGGCACGTCTGAGAGCTGGCTCCGGCATGCCTGGCAGGTGATCCCGGAGCGTCCTCCAAGTGGTTCTGGCGTACCCTGCAGGTGTTTCTGGTGTCTCCGGCAGGTGTTTGCAGTCTGTACATGACGTGGTTCCGGCATGCCCGCAAGGTGATTCTGGAGTGTCCACCAAGTGGTTTTGGCGTAGCCGGCATATGATTTTGGCCTGTCAGGCAGGTGGTTCCGGCATGTCCAGTAGGTTGTTCCAGTGAGCTCGTCAGGTGCTTCCGGTCTCTCTGGCAAGTGCTTGTGGCACGTCTGAGAGATGGTTCCGGCATTCCCGGCTGGTGATTCTGGAGTCTCCGGCATGTGGTTGTCGCACCTCTGAGAGGTGCTTCCGGCATGCCCGGCAGGTGATTCCGGAGTGTCTGCCGAGTGGTTCTGGCGTAGCCGGCAGGTGATTTTGGCGTGGCCAGCAGGTGGTTCTGGGGTGTGGATCAGGTGGTTCCGGCATACCCGTATGTGGTACCGGCGTGTCTGGAACATGCTTCTGGCAAGTCTGAGAGGTGGTTCCGACATTCCCGACAGGTGATTCTGGAGTGTCCGCCAAGTGGTTCTGGCGTACCCGGCAGGTGATTTGGGCGTGTCCGGCAGCTGTTTCTTGTGAGTCGAGCAGGTGGCTCAGGCATGCTCAGCAGGTGCTTCTGGCGTGTCCGGCACGTGGTTCTGGTGTGTCTGAGAGCTGGTTCTGGCATGTCCGGTAGATGATTCCGGAGTGTCCACCAAGTGGTTCAGGTATACCCAGCAGGTGATTTTGGCGTGTTAGGTAGGTGGTTCCGGCGAGTCGAGCAGGTGGTTCCAGCATGCTCGGCAGGTGGTTCAGGAGGGTCTGGCAGGTGGTTTCGGTCTGTTCGGGGTGTGGTTCCGGCATCTCAGGCACGTGGTTCTGGCACGTCTGAGAGGTGGTTCCGGCCTGACCGACAGGTGTTTCCAGAATGTCCGCCATGTGGTTCTGGCACGTCTGTGAGGTGGTTCCAGCATGCCCGGCAGGTCATCCCGGAGAGTCCTCCAAGTGGTTCTGGCGTAGCCCGCAGGTGATTTTGGTGTGTCCGGCAGGTGGTTCCGTCGTGCTCGGCAGGTTTTCAGGTGTTCCCGGCAGGTGGTTCCGTTCTGTCCGATAGCTCATTCCGGCATGTCAGGCACGTGCTTCTGGCACGTCTGAGAGGTGGTTCTGGCATGCCGGGCAGGTGATTCTGGAGTGTCAGGTAAGTGGTTCTGGTGTAGCCGGCAGTTCATTTTGGCGTGTCCGGCACGTGGGTCCAGCGACTCTAGCAGGTGGTTCCGGCGTGCTTGGCAGGTGGTCCAGGCATGTCCGGCAGGTGGTTCCAGTCTGTCCAGGACGTGGTTCCAGCATGTCCGGCACGTGGTTCTGTTACATCTGAGAGGTGGTTCCTGCATGCCTGGCAGGTGATTGCGGATTGTCCGAAAGGTGGTTCTCGCATAGCCAGCTGTTGATTTTGGCCTGTCAGGCAGGTGGTTCTGGTGAGTCCAGCAGGTGGCTCTGGCGTGCTCGGCAGGTGGTTCCGGCATGTCTGTCAGGTGGTTCCGGCGAGTTGAGCAGCTGGTTCCGGTGTGTCCGTCAGGTGCTTCCGCTGTGTCTTGGAGTTGCTTCCAGGATCTCCGGCACGTCATTGTAGTACGTCTGAGAGGTGGTTCTGGCATGCCCGGCAGGTGATTCCGGACTGTCAGCCACTTGGTTCGGGCATAGCGGGCTGTTGATTTTGGGGTGTCCGGCAGGTGGTTCTGGCGATTCGATCAGGTGGCTCCGCCGTGCTCGGCAGGTGGTTCTGGCGTGTCTGCCAAGTAGTTTGGCATAGCCGGCAGGTGATTTTGGCGTGTCCGGGAGGTGGTTCCGGCAAGAGCATGTAGTTCCGGCTTGCTCAGCAGGTGGATCTGGCTGGTCCAGCAGGTGCTTCCGATCTCTCAAGGAGGTGGTTCCGGAGTATCTGTCACACAGTTCTGGCACAGCCGGCAGGTTATTTTGGCGTGTCTGGCAGGTGGTTCCGGCGAGTCAAGCAGGTGGCTTCGGCGTGCTCGGCAGGTGGTTTTGGTCTGTCCTGTAGGTGGTTTTGGCGTGTCCGGCAGGTGGTGCCGGAGTGTCCACCAAGTGGTTCAGGCGTGTCCAACACCTGGTTCTGGTCTGTCCAGGAGGTGGTTCTGAGGTGTCCGGCACATTGTTCTGGCATGTCTGAGAGGCGGATCTGGCATGCCCAGCAGGTGATTCCAGTGTCCGACAAGTGGTTCTGGCGCAGCCCGCAGGTGATTTTGGCGTGTCCGTTAGGGGGGTCCTGCGAGTCGAGCCGGTGGTTCCGGCGTACTCGGCTCTTGGTTCAGGGGTGTCCGGCAGGTGGTTCCAGTCTGTCCAGGACATGGTTCCTGCGTGTCCAGCACGTGGTTCTGGTACGTCTGAGATGCGGTTCCGGCATGGCTGGCAGGTGATTTCGGACTGTCTGCCATGTTGTTCTGGCATAGCCAGCAGGTGATTATGGCGTGTCCGGCACATGGTTCCAGTGAGTCGAGCAGGTTATTCCGGTGTGCTCGGCATGTGCTTCTGGTGTTTTCGGGGGGTGGTTCCGGCGTGTGAGGAATGTGGTTGTGGCAAGTTTGAGAGGTGGTTCCTCCATGCCCGCAGGAGATTCCAGAGTGTCCACCAAGTGGTTCTGGTGGAGCCGGCAGGTGATTTTGGCGTGTCCAGCAGGTGGGTCATGCGTGTCGAGCAGGTGGCTCCTGCATGTTCGGCAAGTGGTTCCGGCGTGTCCGGCAGGTGCTTCTGGTCTGTCCGGGAGCTGGTTCTGGCATGGCCGGCACGTGGTTCCGTCACGTCAGTGAGGTGTTTTGGGCGTGCCCGGCAGGTGATTCCTGGGTGTCCGCCAAGTGGTTCTGGCGTCACCGGCAGATTATTTTGGTGTGTCCGGCAGGTCTTTCCTGCTTTTTGGGCTCATGGCTCTGGCTTGTAAGACAGGCGCTTGTGGCATTTCTGGCCCCCGTTCTTACATACTCCTCAGCTGGTTTCAGTGTTTCTGGCACCTGTTTGCGGCATATCCAACAGGTGTTTACAATGTGTCTGGCATGTCGTTGTGCTATGTTTGGAATCTGGTTCCGTCATGTCATTGTTTGCGGCTTGCATGTTGAAGAGATGGTTCTGCAGTGTCAGAATCGTTGTTCCACTGTGTCCGGCAGGTGGTTACAGGTGGTTCTGGCATGCAACGTGGGTGCTTCTGGTATGCCTGTTGGGTCGTACTGGCAAAATGTGTGGCCCTTTGAAAGTGTGCGGAGGTGTTTTTGGCATGTCTCCCGGGGTTTTCTGGCACATAAGGGGCATGATTCCTTTTTATACGTCAGGTGAGTTTGTTCTCAGCTTCCTAAAGAGATGGAAGAAAGATGGTCTGTGGCTTGTGGTCCCTTGAGAGGTGGAGCCAATGCATTCTGCATTCCACGTCTAGAGCAATGGAGGGCATGGCTGAGAGCAAAAGGGTCTTTCTGACATAGCTGCATTCTGACACTCTCTCCACCAGTGCACAATGGTGGTAGGAAAAAGGTGTACACTCTATCACCTCTTAAGCAGGTGGACGCTCAATCATTTGGGACTCAGCCCAGTTGCTTCAGGGGAAGATGTAGGCATTTCGTCTGAGCCGGCTCGGCAAGGTGGAATGCAGCAAAAGCAGAAGTCCTAAAACGGAAGAAATGGCGTTTGAGCTGCCTTTGTATGAGAGTTTCCTCGTATGCTGTACAGCACTGTGGAAAGCGAGTTCTTTCTCTGCTTCCTAAAGAGCTGGAAGCAAGACAGTTTATGTCTTGTCTTGCATTGAAGGATGGAGGCAGTGCTTTGCGCCTGCCAGCTCTAGAGCAATGGAGGGCACGGCTGAGAGTAAAGGGGTCATTTTGCCATTGGTGCTTTCTGACACTCTCCCAACCATTGCACTTGGTGGTTATTTAAAAGCCTATTGTCTCTCTCCTCCTCAGCCTGTGGAACCACAATCATCCGGGCCTCATGCCCATTGCTCAAGAGGAAGATGTAGGCATTTCATCTGTGCCGGGTTGGCAAGGTGGAAATGCGCAGGATGCAGATGTCCCTGACTGGCGAGTGAAGTGCTGAAAAGAAATAGCGTTCTTCCTCCTTTGTATGAGATGTTCCCTGAATGCTGTAAGAGCACTGTGGAAAGGGAGTTTTTTCTCAGCTTCCTAAAGAGCTGGAAGCAGGGCAAGATGTGGTTTGTCTCCCATTGAGGGGTGGATCCAGAGCCAGTGCCTTGTGCCTTTCACCTCTAGAGCAATGGAGGGCACGGCTGACAGCAAAGGGGCCTTTCTGACATAGCTGCTTTCCGACACTCTCTCCAGCAGTGCACAATGGTGGTTGGAAAAAGGCATGCAGTCCATTGCCTCCTAAAAACGTGGACGCTCAATCATTTGGGACTCAGCCCAGTTGCTTCAGGGGAAGATGTAGTCATTTCGTCTGAGCCGGGTTGGCAAGGTGAAATTGCAGCAGAAGCAGAAGTCCTAAAGCGGCGAGTTAAGCGCTGGGAAGAAATGGCGTTTGAGCTGCCTTTGTATGAGAGGTTCCTGGTATGCTGTAACAGCACTGTGGAAAGCGAGTTCTTTCTCAGCTTCCTAGAGAGCTGGAGGCCAGACAGTTTATGGCTTGTCTCCCATTGAAGGATGGAGGCAGTGCTTTGTGCCTTCCACCTCTAGAGCAATGGAGGGCATGGCTGAGAGTAAAGTAAAGGGGTCTTTCTGCCATTGGTGCTTTCTGACACTCTCTCAACCATTGCACTTGGTGGTTAGTTAAAAGCCTATTGTCTCTCTCCTCCTCAGCATGTGGAACCACAATCTTCTGGGCCTCGTCCCCATTGCTCAAGGGGAAGATGGAGGCATTTCGTCTGAGCCGGGTTGGCACGGTGGAATTGCGGCAGAAGCAGAAGTTCTAAAGTGGCGAGATAAGGTCTGGCAAGAAAGGCCGTTTGACCTTCATTTCTATGACAGTTTCCCCGTAGGTTTTTCCCGGGAGCCGAGCAGGTGTTTCTGGCATTCTCGGCAGGTGGTTCGGGCATGTCCGGCAGGTGGTTTCAGTCTGTCCAGGATGTGGTTCCGGCGTGTCTGGCACGTGGTTCTGGTACGTCTCAGAGGTGGTTCCGGCATGCCCAGCCGGTGATCCCGGAGAGTCCTCCAAGTGATTCTGGCGTAACAGGCAGGTGATTTTGGCGTGTTCAGCTGGTGGTTCCAGCCTGCTTGGCAGGTGGTTCAGGCAGGTCCGGCAGGTGGTTCCGGTATGTCCGGGAGGTGGTTCCGGCGTGTCCGGCACTTGGTTACGGCACGTCTGAGACATGGTTCTGGCATGCCCGCCAGGTGATCCCGGAGAGTCCAACAGGTGGTTCCGGCCTAGCAGGCAGGTGATTTTGGCGTGTCCGGTAGGTGCTTCTGGCGAGTCGAGCAAGTGGTTCTGGCATGCTCGGCTGGTGGTTCAGTCGGGTCTGGCAGGTCATTCCTGTCTCTCCGTGAGGTGGTTCTGGCATGTTTGGCACGTGGTTGCGGCACATCTGAGAGGTGGTTCCGGCATGCCCAGTAGGTGATTGCAGATAGTCCACCAAGTGGTACTGGCGTGGCTGGCATGTGATTTGGGCGTGTCTGGCAGGTGGTTCTGGGGAGTTGATCAGTTGCTTCTGGTATACTCGGCATGTGGTTCCGGCCTTTCTGGCACATGATTCTGGCACGTCTGAGAGGTAGTGTCGGCATGCCCTTCACGTGATTCCGGCTTGTCCCCCAAGTGGTTCTGGTGTAGTGGGCAGGTGATTTTGGCGTGTCCGGCAGGTGTTTCCGTCGTGCTCGGCAGGTGGTTCAGGCGTGGCCGGCAGGTGGTTCCAGTCTGTCCAGGACGTGTTTCCAGCTTGTCCGGCATGTGGTTCTGGTACGTCTGAGAGGTGATTCCGCCATGGCTGGCAGGTGATTCCGGACTGTCCCCCAGGGGGTTCTGGCATAGCCAGCAGTTGATATTGGCCTGTCCGGCAGGTGGTTCCGGCGAGTCGAGCAGGTGGCTCCGGCTTGTTCGGCAGGTGGTTCCAGCGTGTCTGGCAGATGGTTCCGTTCTGTCCGATAGGTCGTTCCGGCATGTCCGGCACGTGCTTCTGGCACGTCTGAGAGGTGGTTCTGGCATGCCGGGCAGGTGATTCCAGAGTGTCGGGTAAGTGGTTCTGGTGTAGCTGGCAGTTCATTTTGGCGTGTCCGGCAGGTGGGTCCTGCGAGTCGAGCAGGTGATTCCGGCGTGCTCGGCAGGTGGTCCAGGCGTGTCCGGCAGGTGGTTCCAGTCTGTCCAGGATGTGGTTCCAGCGTGTCCGGCACGTGGTTCTGTTACGTCTGAGAGGTGGTTCCTGCATGCCCGGCAGGTGATTCTGGACTGTCCGCCAGGTGGTTCTCGCATAGCCAGCTGTTGATTTTCGCCTGTCCGGTAGGTGGTTCCGGCTACTGGAGCAGGTGGCTCTGGCATACTCGGCAGGTGGTTCCGACATGTCTGGCAGGTGGTTCCGGTCTGTCCGGTAGGTGTTTCCGGCATGTCCCACATGTGCTTCCGGCATGTCTGAGAGGTGGTTCCGGCATGCACGGCAGGTGATTCCGCAGTGTCCGCCATGTGGTTCTGGCTCACCCAGCAGGTGATTTTGGCATGTCCGGCAGGTGTTTCTGGCGAGTCGAACAGGTGGCTCCGGCATGTTCGGGAGGTGCTTCCGGCATCTCCTGCACGTGGTTCTGGTGTATCCGAGAGCTGGTTCCGGCATGCCCGGCCGGTGATTCCAGAGTGTTCGCCAGGTGGTTCTGGCATAGCCGGCAGGTGATTTTGCATGTCCGGCGGTGGTTCCGGCAGGCCGAGCCGGTGGTTCCGACGTGTCCGGCAGGTGGTTGCGATCTGTCCGGCAGGTGATTCTGGGGTGTCCGGCACGAGCTTCTGGCACGTCTGAGAGGCTGTGCCGGCATGACCCTCACGTGATTCCTGCTTGTCCCCCAAGCGGTTTTGGCGTAGCGGGCAGGTGATTTTGGCATGTCTGGCAGGTGGTTCAGGTGAGTGGAGCAGGTGGTTCCGACATGCTCGGCAGGTGCTTCCGGCGTCTCTGGCACATGGTTCTGGTGTGTCTGAGAGCTGGTTCCGGCATGTCCGGCAGATGATTCCGGAGTGTCCGCCACGTGGTTCTGGCATACCCAGCAGGTGATTTTGGCATGTCAGGTAGGCGGTTCTGGCGAGTCGAGCAGGTGGCTCCAGCGTGCTCAGCAGGTGGTTCCGGCATGTCTGACAGGTGGTTCCGGTCTGTCCGGTAGGTGTTTCCGGCGTGTCTGGCATGTGCTTCCGGCACGTCTGAGACGTGGTTCCGGCATGCATGGCAGGTGATTCCGCAGTGTCCGCCAGGTGGTTCTGGCGTACACGGCAGGTGATTTTGGCGTGTCCGGCAGGTGTTTCTGGCGAGTTGAGCAGGTGGGTCCGGCATGCTCGGCAGGTGCTTCCGGCGTCTCCGGAACGTGGTTCTGGTGTGTCTGAGATCTGGTTCCGTCATTCCCGGCAGGTGATTCCGGAGTGTTTGACAAGTGGTTCTGGCGTAGCTGGCAGGTGATTTTGCATGTCCGGCGGTGGTTCCGGCGAGTCGAGCTGGTGGTTCCGGCGTGTCCGGCAGGTGGTTCTGGGTTGTCCAGCACGAGGTTCTGGCACGTCTCAGAGGTTGTGTCGGCATCCCCTTCACGTGATTCCGGCTTGTCCGCCAAGTGGTTCTGGTGTAGCGGGCAGGTGATTGTGGCGTGTCCGGCAGGTGGGACCGCTGAGTCAAGCAGGAGGTTCCAGCGAGTGTTTCCTGTGGTCCCGGTCTGTCCGGGAGATGGTTCCGGCCCGTCCAGCATGTGCTTCTCGCACTTCTGAGAGGTTGTGCTGGCATGCCCGGCAGGTGATTCTGGAGTGTCCGCCAAGTGGTTCTGGCATAGCCGGCAGGTGATTTTGGCATGTCCGGCAGGTGGTTCTGTGGAGTGGATCAGGAACTTCCGGCATTCTCAGCTGGTGCTTCCGCCATCTCTGGCATGTGGTTGTGGCACCTCTGAGAGGTGGTTCCAGCATGCCCGGCAGGTGGTTCCGGAGTGTCCGACAAGTGGTTGTGGCGTAGCCTTCTGGTGATTTTGGCGTGTCCGGCAGGTGGTTCTGGCGAGTCAAGAGAGTGGTCCTGGCGTGTCTGGCAGGTGGTTCCGTTCTGTCCTGGAGGTGGTTCCGGAGTGTCTGCCGAGTGGTTCTGGCATAGCCGGCAGGTGATTTTGGCATGTCCAGCATGTGGTTCTGGGGAGTGGATCAGGTGGTTCCGGCATACTCAGTAGGTGGTTCCGGCGTGTCCGGCACATGGTTCTGGCACGTCTGTGAGGTGGTTCCGGCATGCCCGGCAGGTGATCCCGGAGAGTCCTCCAAGTGGTTCTGGCGTACCCCGCAGGTGTTTCTGGTGTGTCCGGCAGGTGCCTCTGGTGAGTCGAGAAGTTGGTTCCGTCGTGCTCAGCCGGTGGTTCAGGCACGTCCGGCAGGTGTTTGCAGTGTGTCCATGACGTGGTTCCGGCCTGCCCGCAAGGTGATTCTGGAGTGTCCACCAAGTGGTTTTGGCGTAGCCGGCATATGATTTTGGCCTGTCAGGCAGGTGTTTCCGGCATGTCAAGCAGGTGGTTCCAGCGAGCTCGGCAGGTGCTTCTGGTCTCTCCGGCACGTGGTTGTGGCACGTCTGAGAGATGGGTCCGGCATGCCCGACAGGTGATTCCGGAGTCTCCGGCATTGGTTCTGGCACCTCTGAGAGGTGGTTCCGGCATTCCCGGCAGGTGATTCCAGAGTGTCTGCCGAGTGGTTCTGGCGTAGCCGGCAGGTGATTTTGGCGTGTCCAGCAGGTGGTTCTGGGGAGTGGATCAGGTGGTTCGGTCATACTCGGCAGGTGGTACCAGCGTGTCTGGAACATGGTTCTGGCAAGTCTGAGAGGTGGTTCCGGCATGCCTGACAGGTGATTGCGGAGTGTGCACCAAGTGGGTCTGGCATAACTGGCAGGTGATTTTGGCTTGTCCGGCAGGTGTTTCTTGCAAGTCGAGCAGGTGGCTCAGGCATGCTCAGCAGGTGCTTCCGGCATCTTCGGCACGTGGTTCTGGCACATCTGACAAGTGGTTACGGCATGCCCAGCATGTGATTCCGGTCTGTCTGGTATGTGGTGCCGGCGTGTACAGCACGTGGTTCTGGTACGTCTCATAGGTGGTTGCGCATGCCCAACAGTTGATTCCAGACTGTCCGCCACGTGGTTCTGGCACGTCTGAGAGGTGGTTCCGGCATGCGCGACAGGTCATCCCAGAGAGTCCTCCAAGTGGTTCTGGCGTAGCCCACAGGTGATTTTGGCATGTCCGGCATGTGGTTCCTGCGAGTCGAACAGGTTATTCCGGCGTGCTTGGCATGTGCTTCTGGTGTTTTCGGGGGGTGGTTCCTGCGTGTCAGGAATGTGGTAGTGGCAAGTTTGAGAGGTGGTTCCTGCATGCACGCAGGAGATTCCAGAGTGTCCACCAAGTGGTTCTGGTGGAGCCGGCAGGTGATTTTGGCGTGTCCAGCAGGTGGGTCCTGTGTGTCGAGCAGGTGGTTCCTGCATGCTCGGCAAGTGGTTCTGGTGTGTCCGGCAGGTGCTTCTGGTCTGTCCGGGAGCTGGTTCCGGCATGGCCGGCACGTGGTTCTGGCACATCTGTGAGGTGCTTCAGGCGTGCCCGGCAGGTGATTCCTGGGTGTCCGCCAAGTGGTTCTGGCGTCACTGACAGGTTATTTTGGTGTGTCCGGCAGGTCTTTCCTGCTCTTTGGGCTCATGGCTCTGGCTTGTAAGACAGATGCTTGTGGCATTTCTGGCCCCCATTCTTACATACTCCTCAGCTGGTTTCAGTGTTTCTGGCACCTGTTTGTGGCATATCCAACAGGTGTTTATAATGTGTCTGGCATGTCGTTGTGCTATGTTTGGAATCTGGTTCCGTCATGTCATTGTTTGCAGCTTGCATGTTGAAGAGATGGTTCTGCAGTGTCAGAATCGTTGTTCCACTGTGTCCGGCAGGTGGTTACAGGTGGTTCTGGCATGCAACGTGGGTGCTTCTGGTATGCCTGTTGGGTCATAATGGCATGAATGTGTGGCCCTTTGAGAGTGTGCAGGGGTGTTTTTGGCATGTCTCCCGGGGTTTTCCGGCACATAAGGGGCATGATTCCTTTTTATACGTCAGATGTGTTTGTTCTCAGCTTCCTAACGAGATGGAAGGATGATGGTCTGTGGCTTGTGGGCCCTTGAGAGGTGGAGCTAATGCATTCTGCATTCCAATCTAGAGCAATGAAGGGCATGGCTGAGAGCAAAAGGGTCTTTCTGACATAGCTGCATTCTGACACTCTCTCAACCAGTGCACAATGGTGGTTGGAAAAAGGCTTACAGTCTATCACCTCCTGAGCAGGTGGATGCTAAATCATTTGGGACTCAGCCCAGTTGCTTCAGGGGAAGATGTAGGCATTTCGTCTGAGCCGGGTTGGCAAGGTGGAAATGTTCAGGATGCAGATGTTCCAGACCAGACAAGTGAAGTGCTGGAAAGAAACGGCATTCAGCCTCCTTTGTATGAGATATTCCCAGGACGCTGTAAGAGCACTGTGGAAAGGGAGTTTTTTCTCAGCTTCCTAAAGAGCTGGAAGCAGGACAAGATGTGGTTTGTCTCCCATTGAGGGGTGGATCCAGAGCCAGCGCCTTGTGCCTTCCACCTCCAGAGCAATGGAGAGCATGGCTGAGTGCAAATGGGCCTTTCTGACATAGCTGCTTTCGGACACACTCTCCAGCCTGACAAAATGGTGGTTGGAGAAAGGCGTGCATTCTATCGCCTCCTAAGCACGTGGACGCTCAATCATATGGGACTCAGCCCAGTTGCTTCAGCGGAAGATGTAGGCATTTCGTCTGAGCCGGGTTGGCAAGGTGGTGCTGGGTTGCTGCAGAAGCAGAAGTCGTAAAGCGGCGAGTTAAGGGCTGGGAAAAAATGGCGTTTGAGCTGGCTTTGTATGAGAGGTTCCTGGTATGCTGTAACAGGACTGTGGAAAGCGAGTTGTTTGTCAGCTTCCTAAAGAGCTGGAGGGAAGACAGTTTATGGCTTGTCTCCCATTGAAGGACGGAGGCAGTGCTTTGAGCCTTCCACCTGCAGAGCAATGGAGGACACGGCAGAGAGCAAAGGGGACTTTCTGTCATAGTTGCTTTCTGATACCCTTCAGGGGTGGTGCCAGTGCCTTGTGCCTCCTGTCTCTAGAGGAATGGAGGGCACGGCCCAGAGTAAAGGGCCTTTCTGACAGTGGTGCTTTCTGACACTCCCCCAATCATCTCTCAAGGGCAGTTGGTTAAAAGCTTATTGTCTGTCTCCTCCTCAGCATGTGGAACCACAATCATCCAGGCCTTGTCCCCATTGCTCAAGGGGAAGATGTAGGCATTTCGTCTGAGCCGGGTTGGCAAGGTGGAAATGCGGCAGAAGCGGATGTTGCAGATTGGCGAGTTAAGGGCTGAAAAGACACGGCATTCAGGTGCCTTTGGATGAGATGTTCCCAGGACGCTGTAAGAGCACTGTGGAATGCGAGTGCTTTCCCAGCTTCCTAAAGAGCTGGAAGCAGGACAGTTTATGGCTTGTCTCCAATTCAAGGATGGAGGCAGTGCTTTGTGCCTTCCACCTCTAGAGCAATGGAGGGCACGGCTGAGATCAAAGGGCCCTTTCTGACATAGGTGCATTCTGACACTCTCTGCACCAGTGCACAATGGCGGTTAGTAAAAAGCCTACTGTCTGCTCCTGCTAAGCATGTGGAAGCACAATCATCTGGGCCTCGTGCCCGTTGCTGAAGGGGAAGATGTAGGCATTTCGTCAGAGCTGGATTGCCAAGGTGGAAATGTGCAGGATGCAGATGTCCCAGACTGGCGAGTGAAGTGCTGAAGGAAACGGCGTTCAGCCTCCTTTGTATGAGATGTTCCCAGGACGCTGTAAGGCCACTGTGGAAAGGGAGTTTTTTCTCAGCTTCCTAAAGTGCAGGAAGCAGGACAAGATGTGGTTTGTCTCCCATTGAGGGGTGGATCCAGAGCCAGTGCCTTGTGCCTTCCACCTCTAGAGCAATGAAGGGCACGGCTGTGAGCAAAGGGGCGGTTCTGGAACATCTGAGAGGTTGTGCCGGCATGCCCTTCACGTGATTCCGACTTGTCCGCCAAGTGGTTCTGGTGCAGCGGGCAGGTGATTTTGGCGTGTCTGGCAGGTGGGACCGGTAAGTCAAGCAGGTGGTTCCGGCGAGTGTTTCCTGTGGTTCCGGTCTGTCCGGGAGATGGTTCCGGCCTGTCCGGCACGTGCTTCAGACACTTCTGAGAGGTTGTGCTGGCATGCCCGGCAGGTGATTCCGGAGTGTCCGCCAAGTGGTTCTGGCATAGCCGGCATTTGATTTTGGCGTCTGGCAGGTGGTTCTGTGGAGTGTATCAGGAACTTCCGGCATTCTCGGCAGGTGCTTCCGCCGTCTCCGGCATGTGGTTGTGGCACCTCTGAGAGGTGGTTCCAGCATGCCTGGCAGGTGATTTCGGAGTGTCCAAGTGGTTGTGGCGTAGCCGGCTGGTGATTTTGGCGTGTCCGGCAGGTGGTTCTGGCGAGTCAAGCAGGTGGTCCCGGCGTGTCCGGCACATGGTTCTGGCACTTCTGAGAGGTGGTTCCGGCATGCCCGGCAGGTGATCCCGGAGAGTCCTGCAAGTGGTTCTGGCGTACCCCGCAGGTGTTTCTGGTGTGTCCGGCAGGTGGCTCTGGTGAGTTGAGCAGGTGGTTCCGGCGTGCTCGGCAGGTGGTTCAGGCAGGTCCAGCAGGTGTTTGCCGTCTGTCCATGACGTGGTTCCGGCGTGCCCGCAAGGTGATTCTGGAGTGTCCACCAAGTGGTTTTGGCGTAGCCGGCATATGATTTGGGCGTGTCCGGCAGGTGGTTCCGGTCTGTCCAGCAGGTGGTTCTGGGGTTCCGGCACGAGGTTCTGGCACGTCTGAGAGGTTGTGTCGGCATGCCCTTCACGTGATTCCATCTTGTCCGCCTAGTGGTTCTGGTGTAGCGGACAGGTGATTTTGGCGTGTCTGGCAGGTGGGACCAGTGAGTCAAGCAGGTGGTTCCGGCGAGTGTTTCCTGTGGTTCCGGTCTGTCCGGGAGATGGTTCTGGCCTGTCTGGCACGTGCTTCTGGCACTTCTGAGATGTCGTGCTGGCATGACTGGCAGGTGATTCCGGAGTGTCCAACAAGTGGTTGTGGCGTAGCCGGCTGGTGATTTTGGCGTGTCCGGCAGGTGTTTCTGGCGAGTCAAGCAGGTTGTCCCGGCGTGTCCGGCAGGTGGTTCCGGTCTGTCCTGGAGGTGGTTCCGGAGTGTCTGCCGAGTGGTTCTGGCGTAGCCGGCAGGTGATTTTGGCGTGTCCAGCAGGTGGTTCTGGAGAGTGGATCGGGTGGTTCCGGCATACTAGGCAGGTGGTTCCGGCATGTCCAGCACATGGTTCTGGCACGTCTGAGAGGTGGTTCCGGCATGCCCGGCAGGTGATCCCGGAGAGTCCTCCAAGTGGTTCTGGCGTACCCCGCAGGTGTTTCTGGTGTGTCCGGCAGGTGGCTATGGTGAGTCGAGCAGGTGGTTCCGGCGTGCTGGGCAGTAGGTTCCGGCAGGTCCGGCAGGTGTTTGCAGTGTTTCCATGACGTGGTTCCGGACTGCCCGCAAGGTGATTCTGGAGTGTCCACCAAGTGGTTTTGGCGTAGCCGGCATATGATTTTGGCCTGTCAGGCAGGTGTTTCTGGCATGTCCAGCAGGTGGTTCCGGCGAGTTCGGCAGGTGCTTCCGGTCTCTCCGGCACGTGGTTGTGGCACGTCTGAGAGATGGTTCTGGAATGCCCGGTAGGTGATTCCGGAGTGTCTGGCATGTGGTTGGCACCTCTGAGAGGTGGTTCCGGCATGCCCGGCAGTTGATTCCGGAGTGTTTGCCATGTGGTTTGGCGTCGCCGGCATTTGATTTTGCATGTCTGGCGGTGGTTCCGGCGGGTCGACCCGGTGGTTCCGGCATGTCCGGCAGGTGGTTCTGGGGTGTCCGGCATGAGGTTCAGGCATGTCTGAGAGGTTGTTCCGGCATGCCCTTCACGTGATTCCGGCTTATCCCCCATGTGATTTTGGTGTAGCGGGCAGGTGATTTTGGCGTGTCCGGCAGGTGGTTGAGGCGAGTTGACCAGGTGGTTCCGACGTGCTCGGCAGGTGATTCCGGCATCTCCGGCACCTGTTTCTGGCACATCTGACAGGTGGTTCCGACATTCCCGAAAGGTCATTCCGGTCTGTCCGGCAGGTTCTTCCGGCGTCTCCGGCACGTGGTTGTGGTGTGTCTGAGAGCTGGTTCCGGCATTTCCGGCAGGTGATTCCGGAGTGTCGGCTAAGTGGTTCTGGAGTAGCCGACAGTTCATTTTGGCGTGTCCGGCACGTGGGTCCTGCGAGTTGAGCATGTGGTTCTGGCGTTCTCGGTAGGTGGTTCAGGCGTGTCCGGCAGGTGGTTCCAGTGTCCAGGACGTGGTTCCAGCGTGTCTGGCACGTGGTTCTGTTACGTCTGAGAGGTGGTTCCTGCATGCCCGGCAGGTGATTCCGGACTGTCCACCAGGTGGATCGCGTATAGCCAGCTGTTGATTTGGGCCTGTCCGGCAGGTGGTCCCGGCTAGTCGAGCTGGTGGCTCCGCCATGCTCGGCAGGTGGTTCCGGCATGTCTGGCAGGTGGTTCGGGCATGTCCGGCAGATGATTCCCGAGTGTCCGCCAAGTTGTTCTGGCATACCCGGCAGGTCATTTTGGAGTGTCAGGTAGGTGGTTCCGGCATGTCTGGCAGGTGGTTCCGGTCTGTCCGGTAGGTGTGTCCGGCGTGTCCGGCATGTGCTTCTGGCACGTCTGAGAGGTGGTTCCAGCATGCATGGCAGCTGATTCCGGAGTGTCCTCCAGGTGGTTCTGGCATACACGGCAGGTGATTTTGGCGTGTCCGGCAGGTGTTTCTGGCGAGTCGAGCAGGTGGTTCCGGCGAGTTCGGCGGGTGCTTCCGGTCTCTCCGGCATGTGGTTGTGGCACGTCTGAGATATGGTTCCGGCATGCCAGGCAGGTGATTCCGGAGTCTCCGGCATGTGGTTCTGGCACCTCTGACAGGTGGTTCCGGCATGCCCGGCAGGTGATTCCGGAGTGTCTGCCGAGTGGTTCTTGCGTAGCCGGCAGGTGATTTTGGCGTGTCCAGCAGGTGGTTCTGGGGAGTGGATCAGCTGGTTCCGGCATACTCGGCAGGTGGTACCGGCGTGTCCGGAACATGGTTCTGGCAAGTCTGAGAGGTGTTACCGGCATGCCCGACAGGTGATTCCGGAGTGTCTGCCAAGTGGTTCTGGTGTAGCCGGCAGGTGATTGTGGCGTGTCCGGCAGGCGTTTCCTGCGAGTCGAGCAGGTGGCTCAGGCATGCTCAGCAGGTGCTTCCGTCGTGTCCGGCACGTGGTTCTGGTGTGTCTGAGAGCTGGTTCTGGCATGTCTGGCAGATGATTCCGGAGTGTCCATCAATTGGTTCTGGCATACCCGGCCAGTGATTTTGGCGTGTCAGGTAGGTGGTTCCGGCGAGTCGAGCAGGTGGTTCCAGCGTGCTCGGCAGTTGTTTCAGGCGGGTCTGGCAGGTGGTTTCGGTCTGTTCGGGGTTTGGTTCCGGCATCTCATGCACATGGTTCTGGCACGTCTGAGAGGTGGTTCCGGCCGAAATGAAAGTTGTTTCCGCAGTGTCCGCCAAGTGGTTCTCGTGTAGCTGGCAGGTGATTTTGGCATGTCCGGCAGGTGTTTCATGCGAGTCGAGCAGGTGGCTCAGGCATGCTCAGCAGGTGCTTCCGGCGTGTCAGGCACGTGGTTCTGGTGTGTCTTAGAGCTGGTTCTGGCATGTCCGGCAGGTGATTCCAGAGTGTCCACCAAGTGGTTCCGGCGTAGCTGGCAGGTGATGTTGGCGTGACCGGCAGGTGGTTTCAGCCAGCCCGGCAGGTGATTCTGAAGTGTTCACCAACTGGTTGTGGCGTAGCCGGCCGGTGATTTTGGCGTGTCTGGCAGGTGGTTCCGGTATGTACGGCAGGTGGTTCTGGGGTGTCCGGCATGAGGTTCTGGCACATCTGAGAGGTTGTGTCGGCATGCCCTTCACGTGATGCCGGCTTGTCCGCCAACTGGTTTTGGTGTAGCGGGCAGGTGATTTTGGCGTGTCTGGCAGGTGTTTCTTGTGAGTCGAGCAGGTGGATCAGGCATGCTCAGCAGGTGCTTCTGGTGTCATTGGCATGTACCTCTGGCATGTCTTAGAGGTGGTTCCGGCATGCCCGGCAGGTGATTCCGGAGTTTTCGCCAAGTGGTTCTGGCATAGCCAGCAGGTGATTTTGCATGTCCGGCGGTGGTTCCGGCAAGTAGAGCCGGTGGTTCCTGCGTGTCCGCCAGGTGGTTCTGGCACATGTGAGAGGTGGTTCTGGCATGCCAGACAGGTGATTCCGGAGTGTCGGGTAAGTGGTTCTGGTGTAGCCGGCAGTTAGTTTTGGTGTGTCCGGCACGTGGGTCCTGCGAATTGGGCAGGTGGCTCCTGCATGCTCGGCAGGTGCTTCCGGTGTCTTTGTCACGTGGGTCTGGTACGTCTGAGAGGTGGTTCTGGCATGCCGGGCAGTTGATTCTGGAGTGTTCGCCACGTGGTTTGGCGTCACCGGCATGTGATTTTGCATGTCTGGCGCTGCTTCCGGCGGGTCGAGTCGGTGGTTCCGGCATGTCCGGCAGGTGGTTGCATTCTGTCCGGCAGGTGGTTCTGGGTTGTCCGGCATGAGGTTCTGGCACGTCTGAGAGGTTGTTCCGGCATGCCCTTCATGTGATTCCGGCTTATCCCCCATGTGCTTCTGGTGTAGCGGGCAGGTGATTTTGGCGTGTCCTACAGGTGATTGAGGCGAGTTGACCAGGTGGTTCCGACGTGCTCGGCAGGTGATTCCGGGGTCTCCGGAATGTGTTTCTGACACATCTGACAGGTGGTTCCGACATTCCCGAAAGGTGATTCAGGTCTGTCCGGTAGATGTTTCCGGCGTGTGCGGCACGTGCTTCCGGCACGTCTAAGAGGTGGTTCCGGCATGCGCGGCAGGTGATTCTGGAGTCTCCGCCAGGTGGTTCTGGCATACCCGGCAGGTGATTTTGGCGTGTCTGGCAGGTGTTTCTTGCGAGTCGAGCAGGTGGGGCCGGCCTGCTCGGCAGGTGCTTCCGGCGTCTCCGGCACGTGGTTGTGGTGTGTCTGAGAGCTGGTTCCGGCATTTCCGGCAGGTGATTCCAGAGTGTCGGCTAAGTGGTTCTGGAGTAGCCAACAATTCATTTTGGCGTGTCCGGCACGTGGGTCCTGCGAGTCGAGCATGTGGTTCCGGCGTTCTCGGCAGGTGGTTCAGGCGTGTCCGGCAGGTGGTTCCAGTCTGTCCAGGACGTGGTTCCAGCGTGTCTGGCACGTGGTTCTGTTACGTCTGTGAGGTGGTTCCTGCATGCCCGGCAGGTGATTCCGGACTGTCCACCAGGTGGATCGCGTATAGCCAGCTGTTGATTTTGGCCTGTCCGGCAGGTGGTCCCGACTAGTCGAGCCGGTGGTTCCGGCATGCCCGGCAGGTGATTCCGGAGTGTTCGCCAAGTGGTTCTGGCATAGCAGTCAGGTGATTTTGCCTGTCCGGCGGTGGTTCGGGCGAATCGAGCTGGTGCTTCTGGAGTGTCCGGCAGGTGGTTCCGGTCTGTCCAGCAGGTGGTTCTGGCGTGGCCGGCACGAGGTTCTGGCACGTCTGAGAGGTTGTGTCGGCATGCACTTCACGTGATTCTGGCTTGTCCGCCAAGTGGTTCCGGTGTGGCGAGCAGGTGATTTTGGCATGTCTGGCAGGTGGGACCAGTGAGTCAAGCAGGTGGTTCCGGCGAGTGTTTCCTGTGTTTCGGGTGTGTCCGGAAGAGTGTTCCGGCCTGTCCGGCACGTGCTTCAGACACTTCTGAGAAGTTGTGCTGGCATGCCCGTCAGGTGATTCTGGAGTGTCCGCCAAGTGGTTCTGGCATAGCCAGGAGGTGATCTTGGAGTGTCCGGCAGGTGGTTCTCTGGAGTGGATCAGGAACTTCCGGCATTCTCGGCCGGTGCTTCCGCCATCTCCAGCATGTGGTTGTGGCACCTCTGAGAGGTGGTTCCAGCATGCCCGGCAGGTGATTCCGGAGTGTCCGACAAGTGGTTGTGGCATAGCTGGCTGGTGATTTTGGCGTGTCCGGCAGGTGGTTCCGCTCTGTCCTGGAGATGGTTCCGGAGTGTCTGCCGAGTGGTTCTGGCGTAGCCAGCAGGTGATTTTGGCGTGTCCAGCAGGTGGTTCTGGGGAGTGGATCAGGTGGTTCCGGCATACTCGGCAGGTGGTTCCGGCGTGTCCGGCACATTGTTGTGGCACGTCTGAGAGGTGGTTCCGGCTTGCCCAACAGGTGATCCCGGAGAGTCCTCCAAGTGGTTCTGGCGTACCCCGCAGGTGTTTCTAGTGTGTCCGGCAGGTGGCTCTGGTGAGTCAAGCAGGTGGGTCAGGCAAGTCGTGCCGGTGATTCCGGCATGTCCGGCAGGTGTTTCTGGGGTGTCCGGCACGAGGTTCTAGCACATCTGAGAGGTTGTGTCGGCATGCCCTTCACGTGATTCCGGCTTCTCCACCAAGTGGTTCTAGTGTAGCGGGCAGGTGATTTTGGCGTGTCCGGCAGGTGGGACCGGTGAGTCAAGCAGGTGGTTCCGGCGAGTGTTTCCTGTGTTTCCAGTCTGTCCGGGAGATGGTTCCGGCCTGTCCGGCACGTCCTTCTGGCACTTCTGAGAGGTTGTGCTGGCATGCCCGACAGGTGATTCTGGAGTGTCTGCCAAGTGGTTCTTGCATAGCCGGCAGGTGATTTTGGCGTGTCCAGCAGGTGGTTGTGGCGAGGCAAGCTGGTGGTCCCGGCGTGTCCGGCAGGCGGTTCCAGTCTGTCCTGGAGGTGGTTCCGGAGTGTCTGCCCAGTGGTTCTGCTATAGCTGGCAGGTGATTTAGGCTTGTCCGGCAGATGGTTCTGTGGAGTGGATCAGGAACTTTCGGCATTCTCTGCGGGTCCTTCCGCCATCTCCGGCATGTGGTTGTGGCACCTCTGAGAGGTGGTTCCAGCATGCCCAGCAGGTGATTCCAGAGTGTCCGCCAAGTGGTTGTGGCGTAGCCTTCTGGTGATTTTGGCGTGTCCTGCAGGTGGTTCTGGCGAGTCAAGCAGGTGGTCCCGGCGTGTCTGGCAGGTGGTTCCGGTCTGTCCTGGAGGTGGTTCCAGAGTGTCTGCCGAGTGGTTCTGGCGTAGCCGGCAGGTGATTTTGGCGTGTCCAGCAGGTGGTTCTGGGGAGTGGATCAGGTGGTTCCGGCATACTCGGCAGGTGGTTCCGGCGGGCTCGGCAGGTGCTTCTGGTCTCTCCGGCACGTGGTTGTGGCATGTCTGAGAGATGGTTCCTGCATGCCTGGCAGGTGATTCCGGAGACTCCGGCATGTGGTTCAGGCACCTCTCAGAGGTGCTTCCGGCATGCCCGGCAGGTGATTCAGGAGTGTCTGCCGAGTGGTTCTTGCGTAGCCGGCAGGTGATTTTGGCGTGTCCAGCAGGTGGTTCTGGGGAGTGGATCAGCTGGTTCCGGCATACTCGGCAGGTGGTACCGGCGTTTCCGGAACATGGTTCTGGCAAGTCTGAGAGGTGTTTCCGGCATGCCCGACAGGTGATTCCGGAGTGTCTGCCAAGTGGTTCTGGTGTAGCCCGCAGGTGATTGTGGCGTGTCCGGCAGGCGTTTCCTGCGAGTCGAGCAGGTGGCTCAGGCATGCTCAGCCGGTGCTTCCGTCGTGTCCGGCACGTGGTTCTGGTGTGTCTGAGAGCTGGTTCTGGCATGTCTGGCAGATGATTCCGGAGTGTCCATCAATTGGTTCTGGCATACCCGGCCAGTGATTTTGGCGTGTCAGGTAGGTGGTTCCGGCGAGTCGAGCAGGTGGTTCCAGCGTGCTCGGCAGTTGTTTCAGGCGGGTCTGGCAGGTGGTTTCGGTCTGTTCGGGGTTTGGTTCCGGCATCTCAGGCACATGGTTCTGGCACGTCTGAGAGGTGGTTCCGGCCGAAATGAAAGTTGTTTCCGCAGTGTCCGCCAAGTGGTTCTCGTGTAGCTGGCAGGTGATTTTGGCATGTCCGGCAGGTGTTTCATGCGAGTCGAGCAGGTGGCTCAGGCATGCTCAGCAGGTGCTTCCGGCGTGTCAGGCACGTGGTTCTGGTGTGTCTTAGAGCTGGTTCTGGCATGTCCGGCAGGTGATTCCAGAGTGTCCACCAAGTGGTTCCGGCGTAGCTGGCAGGTGATGTTGGCGTGACCGGCAGGTGGTTCCAGCCAGCCCGGCAGGTGATTCTGAAGTGTTCACCAACTGGTTGTGGCGTAGCCGGCCGGTGATTTTGGCGTGTCTGGCAGGTGGTTCCGGTATGTACGGCAGGTAGTTCTGGGGTGTCCGGCATGAGGTTCTGGCACATCTGAGAGGTTGTGTCGGCATGCCCTTCACGTGATGCCGGCTTGTCCGCCAACTGGTTTTGGTGTAGCGGGCAGGTGATTTTGGCGTGTCTGGCAGGTGTTTCTTGTGAGTCGAGCAGGTGGATCAGGCATGCTCAGCAGGTGCTTCTGGTGTCATTGGCATGTACCTCTGGCATGTCTTAGAGGTGGTTCCGGCATGCCCGGCAGGTGATTCCGGAGTTTTCGCCAAGTGGTTCTGGCATAGCCAGCAGGTGATTTTGCATGTCCGGCGGTGGTTCCGGCAAGTAGAGCCGGTGGTTCCTGCGTGTCCGCCAGGTGGTTCTGGCACATGTGAGAGGTGGTTCTGGCATGCCAGACAGGTGATTCCGGAGTGTCGGGTAAGTGGTTCTGGTGTAGCCGGCAGTTAGTTTTGGTGTGTCCGGCACGTGGGTCCTGCGAATTGGGCAGGTGGCTCCTGCGTGCTCGGCAGGTGCTTCCGGTGTCTTTGTCACGTGGGTCTGGTACGTCTGAGAGGTGGTTCTGGCATGCCGGGCAGTTGATTCTGGAGTGTTCGCCACGTGGTTTGGCGTCACCGGCATGTGATTTTGCATGTCTGGCGCTGCTTCCGGCGGGTCGAGTCGGTGGTTCCGGCATGTCCGGCAGGTGGTTGCATTCTGTCCGGCAGGTGGTTCTGGGTTGTCCGGCATGAGGTTCTGGCACGTCTGAGAGGTTGTTCCGGCATGCCCTTCATGTGATTCCGGCTTATCCCCCATGTGCTTCTGGTGTAGCGGGCAGGTGATTTTGGCGTGTCCTACAGGTGATTGAGGCGAGTTGACCAGGTGGTTCCGACGTGCTCGGCAGGTGATTCCGGGGTCTCCGGAATGTGTTTCTGACACATCTGACAGGTGGTTCCGACATTCCCGAAAGGTGATTCAGGTCTGTCCGGTAGATGTTTCCGGCGTGTGCGGCACGTGCTTCCGGCACGTCTAAGAGGTGGTTCCGGCATGCGCGGCAGGTGATTCTGGAGTCTCCGCCAGGTGGTTCTGGCATACCCGGCATGTGATTTTGGCGTGTCTGGCAGGTGTTTCTTGCGAGTCGAGCAGGTGGGGCCGGCCTGCTCGGCAGGTGCTTCCGGCGTCTCCGGCACGTGGTTGTGGTGTGTCTGAGAGCTGGTTCCGGCATTTCCGGCAGGTGATTCCAGAGTGTCGGCTAAGTGGTTCTGGAGTAGCCAACAATTCATTTTGGCGTGTCCGGCACGTGGGTCCTGCGAGTCGAGCATGTGGTTCCGGCGTTCTCGGTAGGTGGTTCAGGCGTGTCCGGCAGGTGGTTCCAGTCTGTCCAGGACGTGGTTCCAGCGTGTCTGGCACGTGGTTCTGTTACGTCTGTGAGGTGGTTCCTGCATGCCCGGCAGGTGATTCCGGACTGTCCACCAGGTGGATCGCGTATAGCCAGCTGTTGATTTTGGCCTGTCCGGCAGGTGGTCCCGACTAGTCGAGCCGGTGGTTCCGGCATGCCCGGCAGGTGATTCCGGAGTGTTCGCCAAGTGGTTCTGGCATAGCAGTCAGGTGATTTTGCCTGTCCGGCGGTGGTTCGGGCGAATCGAGCTGGTGCTTCTGGAGTGTCCGGCAGGTGGTTCCGGTCTGTCCGGCAGGTGGTTCTGGCGTGGCCGGCACGAGGTTCTGGCACGTCTGAGAGGTTGTGTCGGCATGCACTTCACGTGATTCTGGCTTGTCCGCCAAGTGGTTCCGGTGTGGCGAGCAGGTGATTTTGGCATGTCTGGCAGGTGGGACCAGTGAGTCAAGCAGGTGGTTCCGGCGAGTGTTTCCTGTGTTTCGGGTGTGTCCGGAAGAGTGTTCCGGCCTGTCCGGCACGTGCTTCAGACACTTCTGAGAAGTTGTGCTGGCATGCCCGTCAGGTGATTCTGGAGTGTCCGCCAAGTGGTTCTGGCATAGCCAGGAGGTGATCTTGGAGTGTCCGGCAGGTGGTTCTCTGGAGTGGATCAGGAACTTCCGGCATTCTCGGCCGGTGCTTCCGCCATCTCCGGCATGTGGTTGTGGCACCTCTGAGAGGTGGTTCCAGCATGCCCGGCAGGTGATTCCGGAGTGTCCGACAAGTGGTTGTGGCATAGCTGGCTGGTGATTTTGGCGTGTCCGGCAGGTGGTTCCGCTCTGTCCTGGAGATGGTTCCGGAGTGTCTGCCGAGTGGTTCTGGCGTAGCCAGCAGGTGATTTTGGCGTGTCCAGCAGGTGGTTCTGGGGAGTGGATCAGGTGGTTCCGGCATACTCGGCAGGTGGTTCCGGCGTGTCCGGCACATTGTTCTGGCACGTCTGAGAGGTGGTTCCGGCTTGCCCAACAGGTGATCCCGGAGAGTCCTCCAAGTGGTTCTGGCGTACCCCGCAGGTGTTTCTAGTGTGTCTGGCAGGTGGCTCTGGTGAGTCAAGCAGGTGGATCAGGCAAGTCGAGCCGGTGATTCCGGCATGTCCGGCAGGTGTTTCTGGGGTGTCCGGCACGAGGTTCTAGCACATCTGAGAGGTTGTGTCGGCATGCCCTTCACGTGATTCCGGCTTCTCCACCAAGTGGTTCTAGTGTAGCGGGCAGGTGATTTTGGCGTGTCCGGCAGGTGGGACCGGTGAGTCAAGCAGGTGGTTCCGGCGAGTGTTTCCTGTGTTTCCAGTCTGTCCGGGAGATGGTTCCGGCCTGTCCGGCACGTCCTTCTGGCACTTCTGAGAGGTTGTGCTGGCATGCCCGACAGGTGATTCTGGAGTGTCTGCCAAGTGGTTCTGGTGTAGCCGGCAGGTGATTTTGGCGTGTCCAGCAGGTGGTTGTGGCGAGGCAAGCTGGTGGTCCCGGCGTGTCCGGCAGGCGGTTCCAGTCTGTCCTGTAGGTGGTTCCGGAGTGTCTGCCCAGTGGTTCTGCTATAGCTGGCAGGTGATTTAGGCTTGTCCGGCAGATGGTTCTGTGGAGTGGATCAGGAACTTTCGGCATTCTCTGCGGGTCCTTCCGCCGTCTCCGGCATGTGGTTGTGGCACCTCTGAGAGGTGGTTCCAGCATGCCCGGCAGGTGATTCCAGAGTGTCCGCCAAGTGGTTGTGGCGTAGCCTTCTGGTGATTTTGGCGTGTCCTGCAGGTGGTTCTGGCGAGTCAAGCAGGTGGTCCCGGCGTGTCTGGCAGGTGGTTCCGGTCTGTCCTGGAGGTGGTTCCGGAGTGTCTGCCGAGTGGTTCTGGCATAGCCGGCAGGTGATTTTGGCGTGTCCAGCAGGTGGTTCTGGGGAGTGGATCAGGTGGTTCCGGCATACTCGGCAGGTGGTTCCGGCGGGCTCGGCAGGTGCTTCTGGTCTCTCCGGCACGTGGTTGTGGCATGTCTGAGAGATGGTTCCTGCATGCCCGGCAGGTGATTCCGGAGACTCCGGCATGTGGTTCAGGCACCTCTCAGAGGTGCTTCCGGCATGCCCGGCAGGTGATTCTGGAGTGTCTGCCGAGTGGTTCTGTTGTAGCCGGCAGGTGATTTTGGCGTGTCCAGCAGGTGGTTCTGGGGAGTGGATCAGGTGGTACCGGCATATTTAGCAGGTGGTACCGGCGTGTCCGGAACATGGTTCTGGCAAGTCTGAGAGGTGGTTCCGGCATGCCCGACAGGTGATTGCGGAGTGTGCGCCAAGTGCTTCTGGCGTACCCGGCTGGTGTTTTGGCGTGTCCGGCAGGTGTTTCTTGCGAGTCGAGCAGTTGGCTCAGGCATGCTCAGCAGGTGCTTCCGTCGTGTCCGGCACGTGGTTCTGGTGTGTCTGAGAGCTGGTTCTGGCATGTCTGGCAGATGATTCCGGAGTATCCACGAAGTGGTTCTGGCATACCCGGCAGGTGATTTTGGCGTGTCAGGTAGGTGGTTCTGGCGTGCTCGGCATGTGGTTCAGGCGGGTCTGGCAGGTGGTTTTGGTGTGTTCGGGGTGTGGTTCCGGCATCTCAGGCACATGGTTCTGGCACGCCTGAGAGGTGGTTCCGGCCGGCCCGACAGGTGTTTCCTGATTGTCTGCCAAGTGGTTCTGGCGTAGCTGGCATGTGATGTTGGCGTGACCACCAGGTGTTTCCAGCAAGCCCGGCAGGTGATTCCGAAGTGTTGACCAACTGGTTGTGGCGTAGCCGACAGGTGATCTTGGCGTGTCCGGCAGGTGGTTCTGGCGAGTCAAGCATGTGGTTCCGGCGTGCTCGGCAGGTGCTCCCTGTGTCATTGGCATGTGGTACTGGCATGTCTGAGAGGTGGGTCCGGCATGCCCAGCAGGTCATCCCGGAGAGTCCTCCAAGTGCTTCTGGCATAGCCCACAGGTGATTTTGGTGTGTCCGGCAGGTGGTTCCGTCGTGCTTGGCAGGTTTTCAGGCGTTCCCGGAAGGTGGTTCCGTTCTGTCCGATAGGTCGTTCCGGCATGTCCGGCATGTGCTTCTGGCAGGTCTGAGAGGTGGTTCTGGCATGCCAGGCAGGTGATTCCAGAATGTCGGGTAAGTGGTTCTGGTGTAGCCAACAGTTCATTTTGGCGTGTCCGGCACGTGGGTCCTGCGAGTCGAGCAGGTGGTTCTGGCATGCTCGGCAGGTGGTCCAGGCGTGTCCGGCAGGTGGTTCCAGTCTGTCCAGGACGTGGTTCCAGCGTGTCCGGCATGTGGTTCTGTTACGTCTGAGAGGTGGGTCCTGCATGCCTGGCAGGTGATTGCGGATTGTCCGCCAGGTGGTTCTCGCATAGCCAGCTGTTGATTTTGGCCTGTCAGGCAGGTGGTTCTGGTGAGTCCAGCAGGTGGCTCCGGCGTGCGCGGCAGGTGGTTCCGGCATGTCTGTCAGGTGGTTCCGGCGAGTTGAGCAGCTGGTTCCAGCGTGTCCATCAGGTGCTTCTGCTCTGTCTTGGAGTTGCTTACAGCATCTCCGGCACGTCGTTCTAGTACATCTGAGAGGTGGTTCTGGCATGCCCGGTAGGTGATTCTGGACTGTCTGCCACTTGGTTCGGGCATAGCGGGCAGTTGATTTTGGGGTGTCTGGCAGGTGGTTCTGGCGATTCGATCAGGTGGCTCCACCGTGCTTGGCAGGTGGTTCCGGCGTGTCTGCCAAGTAGTTTGGCATAGCCGGCAGGTGATTTTGGTGTGTCCGGGAGGTGGTTCCGGCAAGAGCAGGTAGTTGCGGCTTGCTCGGCAGGTGGTTCTGGCTGGTCCAGCAGGTGCTTCCGATCTCTCAAGGAGGTGGTTCCGGAGTATCTGTCAAACAGTTCTGGCACAACCAGCAGGTTATTTTGGCGTGTCTGGCAGGTGGTTCCAGCGTGTCCGGCAGGTGCTTCTGGTCTGTCCGGGAGCTGGTTCCGGCATGGCCGGCGCGTGGTTCTGGCACGTCAGTGAGGTGCTTTGGTCATGCCCGGCAGGTGATTCCTGGGTGTCCGCCAAGTGGTTCTGGCATCACCGGCAGATTATTTTGGTGTCCGGCAGGTCTTTCCTGCTTTTTGGGCTCATGGCTCTGGCTTGTAAGACAGGCGCTTGTGGCATTTCTGGCCCCCGTTCTTACATACTCCTCAGCTGGTTTCAGTGTTTCTGGCACCTGTTTGCGGCATATCCAACAGGTGTTTACAATGTGTCTGGCATGTCGTTGTGCTATGTTTGGAATCTGGTTCCGTCATGTCATTGTTTGCGGCTTGCATGTTGAAGAGATGGTTCTGCAGTGTCAGAATCGTTGTTCCACTGTGTCCGGCAGGTGGTTACAGGTGGTTCTGGCATGCAACGTGGGTGCTTCTGGTATGCCTGTTGGGTCGTACTGGCATGAATGTGTGGGCCTTTGAAAGTGTGCGGAGGTGTTTTTGGCATGTCTCCCGGGGTTTTCCGGCACATAAGGGGCATGATTCCTTTTTATACGTCAGGTGAGTTTGTTCTCAGCTTCCTAAAGAGATGGAAGAAAGATGGTCTGTGGCTTGTGGTCCCTTGAGAGGTGGAGCCAATGCATTCTGCATTCCACGTCTAGAGCAATGGAGGGCATGGCTGAGAGCAAAAGGGTCTTTCTGACATAGCTGCATTCTGACACTCTCTCCACCAGTGCACAATGGTGGTTGGAAAAAGGCTTACAGTCTATCGCCTCCTGAGCAGGTGGATGCTGAATCATTTGGGACTCAGCCCAGTTGCTTCAGGGGAAGATGTAGGCATTTCATCTGAGCAAGGTTGGCAAGGTAGAATTGCGGCAGAAGCAGAAGTCCTAAAGCGGTGAGTTAAGCTCTGGGAAGAAATGGCATTTGAGCTGCCTTTGTATGAGAGTTTCCTCATATGCTGTAACAGCACTGTGGAAAGCGAGTTCTTTCTCAGCTTACTAAAGAGCTGGAGGCAAGACAGTTTATGGCTTGTCTCCCATTGAAGGAAAGAGGCAGTGCTTTGTGCCTTCCACCTGCAGAGCAATGGACGGCATGGCTGAGAGCCACCGGGGCTTTCTGCCATTGGTGCTTTCTGATACCCTTCAGGGGTGGTGCCAGTGCCTTGTGCCTCCTACCTCTAGAGGAATGGAGGGCACGGCCGAGAGTAAAGGGACTTTCTGACATTGGTGGTTTCTGACACTGCCCCAACCATTGCTCAAGGGCGGTTGGTTAAAAGCCTATTGTCTGTCTCTTCCTCAGCATGTGGAACCACAATCATCCAGGCCTCGTCCCCATTGCTCAAGGGGCAGATGTAGGCATTTCGTCTGAGCTGGGTGGGCAAGGTGGAAATGCGGCAGAAGCGGATGTTGCAGATTGGTGAGTTAAGGGCTGAAAAGACATGGTGTTCAGCTGCCTTTGTATGAGATGTTCCCAGGACGCTGTAAGAGCACTGAGGAATGCGAGTGCTTTCCCAGCTTCCTAAAGAGCTGGAAACAGGACAGTTTATGGCTTGTCTCCAATTGAAGGATGGAGGCAGTGCTTTGTGCCTTTCACCTCTAGAGCAATGGAGGGCACGGCTGAGAGCAAAGGGCCCTTTCTGCCATAGGTGCATTCTGACGCTCTCTGCACCAGTGCACAATGGCAGTTTGTAAAAAGCCTATTGTCTGCTCCTACTATGCATGTGGAAGCACAATCATCTCGGGCTCATTCCCGTTGCTGAAGGGGAAGATGTAGGCATTTCCTCTGAGCCGGGTTGGCAAGGTGCAAATGTGGCAGAAGCAGATCTTCCAAATC